>NC_056575.1:5210574-5218465 GCF_018340385.1 Cyprinus carpio
CTAATTCTATTCTTAAAAAAAAAAAAAAAAATCTAACTAGCTTTCTAATCTTTTTGTATTCTATGTTTTCTTTTCATTTATTATATTATTTAAAAGCCCCTGTTATGTGTACTGTGTTAAGCTAACTGAGACTTGTTATAGCACTTATATATTGTTGCTCTTTTGTTGATTTTGATTGCTTCCATTGCCCTCATTTGTAAGTTCCTTTGGATAAAAGCATCAGCTAAATGAGTAAATTTAAATGTAAATGTAAACTTAGTTTCCTTTGTTCTCTGTTTTCCCTCCACTAGTTTGTTTCCATCGCCCCTGATTAGCTCACACTGTTGTTTCTTTGATTACTCTCTGCAAGAATAATTCTGCCCTCAGTTTCTTCAGTTCTTGGTCTTGTGTTGATGTTATGATTAAGCTCTTAAGTGTAACATTAAACTAATAAAATTATTTTTTACCTGTAAAGTACTTAAAGGAACAGTGTAAAATAAATAAAAAGCAAAAATATATTGTAGTAAAAGATGATATAATAACAGAACAGCACAGTCATCATTACAAGCTGTGACCATCATGATGAACCTCCACTCAGCAGCAGAGAGACTACTGCCACCTAGCAACCTCACTTTTCCTGTACAAGTACAAATAGTGTTTTAATCTCACACTGTGATTTGTGGGTATATTGTTTTATTGTAATATTGTGAATTTATGTTTATGTTTTTATATTGTGTTCTTGGTATGAATTTTTTTTTTTTTTAGGTTTTTACACAGTCAGTGTATTTTCTAATTGAGCAACATGTGTTTCAGATTCTTCAAGACTGAGCTAATTCTATGGCGTTTTACTGAATTACAGTTTCCATAGAGGTAAAATGTGTTGTAATTATTAATTTAACCAACGTTTAAAACATTAACTGCTTTAAAATGCACACTGTTAGCAGTTGACCTTCTGTACTAATTAGAACAATATTACATAATTACAGTGCAATAACAGTGAGTGCATACGTTACAAAGCATACACTTTTTTTCAGATTTCAGAATGATAACTTTGACATTTGTAATACATATGTTGAGACATCTCATCCATCTGCTGATCAAATGTGACATTTGTATTTACAGGATTATGAAATTTTTTTTGTATTAGGGTACTTTTGTTGTTAAGATATAAAAATGCTGACTTGTTAGGTGACGTTTTCTCATTAAAGTTATACGATTTCCTATTAATTCAGTAGAATGTGTATTCTAGGGCAAAGCAATATGGCGGAGCGATGGCGTCCCTTTTTGTGAATGAGCAATTATGCATGTAGTGTTTCTGAAACACTGCAGGACATCAAGTGAAAATCATGCTTTTCTGCTCAATTAAAATAGTGATTTTATTAATTAGCGTGTTGTGTTTTCATTTACAAATTAAACTACGTGAATGATTAATTCCTCAATTAAAACACTATAGTATTTATAATTACGGTCTATTAATCTGCCGAAATAAAATGAAATATATATTAAATTTAAACTGCATTCCAGCAAAAATAACAATCAGCATAATCAAAGCTTTATTGGCATGTCGAGCATTTACAGTAGGCTAATATTTACAAAAGTATTCAGAACATTAAGAGTTAAGAGTTAAGAGGGAAGGATGAATTTAATATAATATAATATTATTATATATAATATTATGATAATAATAATAATAATAATATACAAATATAACATGAAAAAGAGGATCAATTAATGGACTTACAAGACTGTAGGATGGATAGGCCTATTTTATATTATGCACTTTATGTAACATTTATTCATAATAAACTTCAATTGAATGCCGACTATCGCACGTAATACAGTCCGGAAGCCAAGGCCTATGGTTAATATAATAATTTAATAATGTAATAATTTCTATAATAAATAATATAATAATTTCTTAATTCAAAATAAAATATTAATGAATCCATGTCTGATAATCCCGGGTTGCTATGGTCACACAGGTTTGTTTACACATTAAACTCGTTGCCACAAGAAATGGATGTCGTTCCCTCAACAAAATGATCTCGTGGCCACGAAATATTACGTTCCCACAAATTAATATCTTGTGGCCACGACAAAACTAAGTGCACTGACCATGTCACCTCCTGGGCACCGTATGAAACTAATGTAAAGTGACTAACATATTAGAAATGAGGAATTATCAAAACAAACAGACACTCCCACGTATACTAAATAATATACAAATATTTATTTATTCAGTTGTTCATTTATTCACAATCCTTTTAACTTTTTCCATATAACCTTATTGTCTCCATCAGACTTAAACAAACACCCCTCCCTTCCTGATCAGTTTTTTTATTTATCCCCAGCATGTTGTCGCCATAAATCTCCCATATGCATCTGTTCAGGAAGCGGGTCTGATTTACCCCGGCTTGACTTTGAGCAATAAAAGTCCTCCACTGCTTGTGGAGCCCAGCCAAGAATTTGAGGAGGTGATCCTGAACCTCTCACACAAATTACACTGAGGGATCAAAGTGGGTATAAAAGTCTATTTAGAGAGTGCAAAATGAATCAAAGTCCCGGTGTAGATGTATCAGATGGCATATGAGGTCTATATCTATGTATGTTGTTTGAGAAACAGTAGTACGATATGACAGAGCAGCAGAGCGATTGGTGTAGTGGTGCACATTTGCTGGTATCTCCACTATTCATGTGTGTTTGGCAAAAATCATTCTCCACTGAGACAGAAAGGCCTTTATGGTCTTTATGTATTGGAGTCCAAGTCTTGTTAAAATGAGTAAAAGCCAAGTGTATTTCATCTTCAGCACAGATGGCACCTTGCCCAGTGTAAACAGCAGCGCTACATCAGTTAATTGCAAACTTTGTGCTGACAAAGAGATGACTACACTGCTTAATACTGGGATGCAGGAATTATTAAATCACAGGGGAAAACATTAATATTTATTTTTAATACAAAACAACAATATAATCATTCTTAGTCTTTTATTTATTTATATATAATGTTTTCCCAAAATGACTTGTCAGTGTCGTGTTTCTCAGTAGGACATTCTCTAGCGGGGATGGATGGACTTTTGGCACTTTCTATTAATTGCTTAAAATGTTTTTGTTTTTGGTCATTTTATTTTTAAATTGTTAGTTAAAGGAGCTGCTTGTTGACTGTCAGTTCAGGGTGTCAAACAATTTGTATATAAAACAATTTTTTCCCCCCTTTACTGGATTAAAATAAAATTTTAAAACCTAAACTTTTTATTTCAGATTATTTTACTTCATTGTATTTTAGGTTTAGCTAAAACCAAACCTAAATTAAAAAAATAAAAAAACCATAGATTTAATTGAAAATAATAATACTAAAAAGGAAAAAAGTAATGTGAAAAGTAATGTGAAAAAACAAACAGAAATTTTAATGAAAACAGAAAATACAAAATAATTAAAATATGAATAAAAACTCTAATCGTATTGTAATGCTTCTAAAACATCACTGCTCAGATGTAGGTCAAAGTAAATGTTATATGAGCTATTACTTAAGGATTTGTTTTGTTTGTTTATATTATTCAAGATTCAAGATTCAAGATTTTTATTTGTCACATGGTTATATGGAGAGCATATGACCAGCAGTGGAATGTAAGTCAGGTCCGCTCCATGGACAGTGCAATTATTAGGATACAAATGGAACATTAGGTCTTCATTTCACGTCATGCTGTGTTTAAACATTTGTAAAAAAAGATAAAGATCTATGATTTTGGTATGGGGTAAGCTTATGTGAAAAGAAAATTTAAGCATTTTAGAAACGTGATAATTTGCTGAATATTGTGTGAAAACAACATGAATTGTGTTAAAGATATGGCCACAACAGACTGATGTTGTGCTAAATAAAGTATAGTGTTTTGAAAATGTGACTACATTGGACAAAAGGATGTTAGCAATTGAAAAAAAACTGTAGTTCTTCAGTGGCTTTTCCTGTTTATTTTCCTGTATATTTTGTTTTTTCACATAATAAATGACAGCTATATTGCATATTTTTGTTTTCTTGCATTCTTTTTCTTTTCTAATGTCCTGTTGCAAATAAAGCCTTTACTACAGCACTTATCTCTCTGTCCCCCCCCACCAATTTTTGTATTGAATTTCTCCAGCACAATAAACAAAATACATGCATTTACTAAACCCAAAAAGAAAAAAAAACTGTAGTGTAAAACACAATCTATGATCAATGCAATATACTGTCTATTAAGGTGAGACCTGACACCTAAAATAATGCAGTTTCTGTAATTCCATTTGATGTTAGTGTTTTTATGATATTATGCTATGATTGACTAATGATTGTTCCTGTTTGGAAAAGAACACGTGTTAGTGTTTTGGAATAAAAATGTGATTTTGAGACATGTTTGCAGTGTTTTGGTAGATGTTTATTATGTTAGTGTACTATTGTGATTTGAAAATTAGTGTTGGAGTTCAGCTTGCAGTGTGTGATTCTGAACATGAAATTGACTGTTTTATCAATTGTGTGTTAAGTGTGTTGGTGCGTTAAGAGTTTAGGAATATTGTTAGAAGTACTGAAAAAAAATGTCAAAGAGATCGTAAAAAAACTGTAATGGTGAATGATCTGAACTCAACACAATTATGTTTTTACTAATTAAATGTCAGAATGTCAGTTTTTTGTTCTCTCAAATTTCAAAGGTTACACAATAAAAAAAAGATTTTTTAAAGCGCCTGAAAAAAGTCAAACACATTTTGAAAAGGTCATGAAAGCAAAGCATTTTTTTTTTTGTCAAAAATTGCAATTGTATATTTCAATACAGAACGTAACAAAATACTGTTGGATTGCAACTGAAACTTATATAGAAAGACCACTAAAACTTTAATAGCTTTAAAGGGATTTGAGGCAGTGGGTGTGGTTTGAGTTATTCAGTTCCTTCCTGTTTTCCTGGTTCCTCCTCCACATCATCATAGTCTGTTATTGGAAAACAAGAGCAAATTCATGTATACATTAAAATGCATTATAATAAATATTAATATTAGCAGTACATTTAAATGATATTTCATGATAACAGAAATTGATCATCTAAAGTGATTATAAAGACTAAACGAAGGTGTTTAAAACATAACAAACATGTCACTCATATACTCTGTGACATTCTTCACATCATCATACTTCTGAACACCCTATGAAATAAATGTGGCTTTTATTAATTACATGAAAAAAAAAAAAAAAAAAAAAAAAAACCATATCAGGGGTGTCCAATCCTGCTCCTGGAGGGCCACAGTCCCAACCACAATCAAACACACCTGAATCATTTGATCAAGGTCTTCAGGGTTACTAGAAACTTCCTGATAGGTGTTTTGGGACAAGATGGAGCTAAACTCTGCAGGACTCTGGCCCTCCAGGAGCAGGTTTGGTCACTACTGGACTGCATACTTTATATTGCATGAAAATTAGAAGAAAAAAAAAAAAAAACTGTTCCAATCTAGAAGGGTGTAAATTTAATCCCACACCTGCTTTATCACTGGAAAACTGTGGTATAATGACGACATCATCATAGTCTTCTGGTAAGCCATCTACAACAAAAACAATGTAAAATGAAACGCATCCATCAATTAAAATACATATATATTTATTGTGTTTAAAGTTGTAAAAATAATTATAAGTCATAAACCTGCAGCATGATGTCTCACTCCAGCAGTGATTACATCATCATCATCCTCTGGTGTAATTTGTTGCTCTTCTAAATAGTGATTACATCATCATCATCCTCTGGTGTAATTTGTTGCTCTTCTAAATTTTTTGACAAGAATGAAAATGAGGCTGTGAGCGATACAAGTACAGGGTCTTCAATGGATTGTACTGATGTTTAACAAAAATTGTTCAACTGACAAAACATCTTTCCAAAAGACTTTTAGTAAACAAAAACTTTATGAAAATGATGTACAGTGCCTGTCACTGGTAAGACTGTAAGTCTGTCCCTCACAACCTAATTTTCATAATCATAAAAATGTTTGCTAAGTAAAGTGCTAAGTACTTGCTAAGTAAATGTTTTAATTAATTACATATGCATTACACAACATACACAGGCTTCTGTATGTACTGGGTAACATTATTAAAAGGAATAGTTCACTCAAAAATGAAAATTCTGTCATTAATTCTGTCACATGGACTGTTTTACCGCTGTCTTTACTACATTTCTGGGTCTAGGAACATTTCAGTTGCATTGCTGTCTATGCAGGGTCAGATATGAAGAGACAGTATGAAGAGACATCTTAATTTGTGTTCTGAAGATGAACGGAGGTCTTACGGGTTTGGAATGACATGAGGGTGAGTAATTAATGACAGAATTTTCATTTTTGAGTGAACTATACCTTTAATTAATTGTATATTTTAGAATCTGATATGATTTTTCATTTTATGTATTTTGTTTTTTGGTATGGACACTTCCTGTTATGGAGTAGAACCATCAGACACATCCATAATCACAAATCAGCCAAAACCCCTACTTCCTTTGGATCATTCAACAATATAATTTCAAATAACATTCAAGGTCCCACAAATTAATCAATGTGTTTTGTTCCACCCATCCCTCAGAATTAAGTGATTATCCTCTTGATCTAAACAAATCAGACACGATGACACTTACTTACCCCTCTGAGTGAAGAGACTGTGTCTATTGGTGGGTCTGTGCTGAATCTCCTCATAAAGGGCCTCAGTTGTTATCCTGTGTCTCCTCTTAGAGAGAGCTGTGAGTGTAGACAGACAAACCTGCTGTCAGTTCACAACACATGACTGATCACACACTGAATAAGACACAATATGACAGTCTCTGGATCTCTCCTACCTCTCCTCATCACTCTGTTCTGCTGAATCAGTATAAGCAGTGGCACTAAGAGCAGTAAGAGCACAACTCCCAGAACAATCACAAGCACTGGGGGAGACGCTGGTGGAGGAGTTTGTGGAGGAGCGACTGATGTTGAGAGAACTGGAGGAGAAGCTGATGATGTTGTGGCAGGAGTAGTGGACACTGAAAAATCTGACAAGTCTGTCAAAACAGACACAAAACATTAAAAACCATGCAAATACACAAATATTCACTCTAAAATGATCAAATGAATATTATTCTTTAGTATTTGTTGTGACCTTCACAGGTGAGTCTAACAAGCTTTTTGAGGGAGCAGTCAGTGTGGTTATTCAGGGAGAGAGGACAGTCCCACAGGTGAATCTCATTCCCTCTGCACTCAACTTTTTTCATCCACACAACACCTTCACCAGCACCAAAGGTTGAATTCCCATCAGCCCTCAGTGCTGCTCCACAACCCAGCTGCCTGCAGACCACCTGAGCATCGCTGATGTCCCACTGATCATCACAGACTGAGCCCCACACAGCGTTATGATACACCTCCAGCCTCCCAGAACACCGGCCCTCCTCTCCACTCAGTCTGAGAGGAAGATACTCTGAAATAAATGTGGAGACTCATCAGTTATCGCTTACCACCCAGACAATTCACAACTATATCGTGAATAAAAAGCAGTTAGCCATTCATTTATTATTGATCTCATTACAAAAACAAAACCTACTCACTTGAACACTGTCTCTGGTGAGGAGATGCTGAACATGTCAGATGACTCTGTGGAGACTCAGGACTCTCTTTCTCTGTGATTATAGCATGCAAGACTCAACAAACCTCTGGTTTAGATGGAAACTAAACTTTGATGAAAACTCAACAACAAACAATACTGTGCTTGGTTTGCTGAAATAAAATCAATCAAAAATCAAGAAATTAAATTATTATTACCAAAGCAATTGATATTGGCCACCTCATTATCATAACAGTTGTTCTGCACTGAATATCTTGGTTCACTGCTAGATCTTCCACAGTTCAGCGCTTGACAGATCAGACTCGCTGTGTCTCTGTCCATATTGTT
>NC_056575.1:5219003-5303145 GCF_018340385.1 Cyprinus carpio
TCAGGATGCTTTACTGTTGGCATGACACAGGACTGATGGTAGCGCTCACCTTTTCTTCTCCGGAGAAGCCTTTTTCCAGATACTCCAAACAATCGGAAAGGGAGACAAAGCCTTTTTCAGATACCCAAACAATCTGAGAAAGGGGCTTCATCGGTGAGCATATGACTTTGCCCCGTCCTCAGCAGTCCTTCACTATAACTTCTTGCAGAAGATCAATCTGTCCGATGTTTTTTGGAGAGAAGGCTTCTTGCTGCCATTTCGTTGACACCCGGGCCATCCTTCCAAAGTTTCTTCGCCTCACTGTGCGTGCAGATGAGCTCCCACCGCTGCTGCCATTCCTGAGCAAGCTCTGCACTGGTGGCACTACGATCACGCAGCGACATCCTCTGTAGGAGAACGATCTGGCGCTGATGGACTTTCTTGGACGCCTGAAGCATCTTACAAGGAATTTAACCTCTTTTCCTTGAAGTTCTTGATGAACCTATAAATTGTTGATTTAGGTGCAATCTAGTAGCCACGATATCCTTGGCCTGTGAAGTCATTTATTCAACGCAATGTGGCGCAGCGTTTCTTGCAGGCCCCATGGTTACATAGGAAGAACAAATGATTTTCAAGCATCACCCTCCTTTTAACATGTCAAGGCTGCCATTCTAACCCAATCAGCCTGACATAATGATCTCCAGCCTTGTGCTCGTCAAACATTCTTCACTGAGTTAACAAGCATGATTACTGAACTAATGCTCAGACAGGGTCCTTTAATGACAGGCCATGAAATGCAGTAGTGACCGGGAAAGGTTTTTTTGGATAAGGTTAATTTTATGGCAAAAAGGACTATGCATATTATCTGATCCTCTTTCATAACATTCTGGAGTATATGCAAATTGATATATAAAAACTTAAGCAGCAACTTTTCCAATTTCCAATATATATGTAATTTCTCAAAACTTTTGGCCACGACTGGATTTCCCCAGGAAAACCATTGTAGAAAACCTACACATTCCCATCACAGCCTTCCTCGAATTTAAAAAAAAAACAACTGATCTGAATGCCCTTTGAAACTCTAGAGGAAAAGTGTGAATTAATACAATTGGAATTTGGGTTGTGCTGAACCTAAAATACAACCTAAATAACTTAAGGACCATTCTAATGCAGGCTGCAGTCATTGTTGACAGCATTTAAAATGTTATTCCTGGACCCAAACAGGGTGTTAAATGGTTGGATGTTTCTTTGAAAAAACTTATTCCACTTACTAATGTGCACTGTTTACCTGAGCACACAAGCTCTTACATCCTCATTGTGGTTTTTTTTTTTTGGACCAAGCATGGTTTGGCAGCTGGGAAGAGCAGCTCCACAGGGACACCGTCGTCTGTTCCCCTCACCACTCCACACCTCATCCGCAATATGGTCCAGACAGGACCAAACCCAGGCTGGTAATGCTTGTACGAGGGCCACTCACACTGCCGCTGGTCTGCACACCACATGAGCATCTGTAATATCACAGGAGGTCACACACCACTGTCCCCATGAGGCCACTGTTGAAAACACCTCCAGCCTCCCTGCACAGTCTCCCCCCAGGAACCCACCAGCCTGATGGGACCCCCGACCTAAGATATTCAGAGACAGAACAAACACATTATTGATCACAAAACAACTGAAGAATCTGTCCCAGAATGTGGCCTCTTCTCCTTACTGATGCAGGTGGATTGACAGCTGTTGTGTGGAGCTGCAGTTGAGAAAGTTTGTGGAGAGCTGCAGTTCCCCAGATGCGCTTCACTCCCAGAGCACTGGAAGCCCGGCACAACACTACATGACTGTGTTAAGGACGGATTGAAGAGGAGCGGAGAAGTTCACAACAGAGCCACAGCCCAGCTGTCTGCAGGCCCACAGGAGCATCTAGAGCGGAGACGTCCAGGAGTCCAGCAGGAAATTTCCCCTCCAGACCTGATGGAAGAAAACTTCAAGCTCCTCCCACACTGTCTCTCTCAGACAACCTGACCAGGGACCAGCATGAAGATCCGAGAGGAATCAGAGGAGACAATATGTGGCTTTAGAAAAAATACTGCAAGTTTGAGAATAAAACATTTTATATATTGAATAAATCAATGCACGAAATAACTGACAAAGAGCAGTAATTTTTCAGTCTAAAATAAAAATTGGAACTACATGTGAGATAAAATATTGTATTTCTATTCGAGCCTTTGAGCAGGCATAAAAATATCAGTCAATCTTACAGTTAATATGTACTCAACAGAGTAGATGACTCCAACATCTCGACTAGTGTGAACATTCAGCTCGACTCCATGAGGAGATGGAACATTCTGAGAGTTTTGTTTCATTCACGTACACAATCAAACACATAGCCCTGATTTCACCACTTCCTTCTCTCCAAAAACAGTCTGATCCACAACAGACACAGCAATCCACAATATAGCTGTCTCACAGAGAACACTTGGCAGGCTCTAATCCGTCAGGCATCACACACCGGCCCACCCCATTGTGGAAACTGAAGTCCATCTCCAGAACAGTGCTGAACCACATTCTCAGTCTGAGATCAGTGTACTCCTGAAGCGACACACGTAAAGAGAGTTCAGAAAAACCAATGCATTAACATTCTTAAGCTAAGCTGTCATTAGATTGCTCACTGTTATCCCAACTCAAACCTACGACATGACCTAAGAATCCCAAAAAACATAGTTAATGAGAGATGACGAATTGATTTATACATTAACCAGAACAGAGTCATCCCACCAGGTGTTGCAGTGGTGCAGTTGGTGGTGTTGATGACAGTATTGAACAGAATGAAAGCCGAGCTTCATTCTCCTTACACTGAATCTCTTGTGTGTGAGCCTACATCTGAGCGTCTCCGTTGCGCCAAAAGCAGCTGCTCCAGCACCTGTACAGAGCCCCACAGTCAGCTCTTACACACAACTCTGCATTCATGCTGGTCAAAGACAGCATCCACAAGTGCCTCCACGTCTGATCCTGATGATCTGTAACCTCCCAGAGCAAGTGAGACCCATCAGAAAGTCTCAAAGTGTTTCGGACCTGTTTATATTGCAAAAAGTGAGCATTAGGTTAGTTGCTTTTGTTTAACATGGTTTTGGACATGGCACGTTTTACATGCTGCAATGACATTTTTAACACTAATTAACACTCAAGTGTTTCCTAAATATATACATGAAAAAAGCATCAATCATGCTTAAAGGTCCCTTTTCAATGAATCTCTAAAATGAATTGCTTTTTGTATTAATAAAAAATGTATTTGGTTTTCCTTTATCTCTCTGCCTAGCCGCTTCTTTTCATAAAAATAAAACACAGACAACGATACTTGGTGGGTTTTTGCTTAGAGGTAAAAAGCACCAAACTTGTCGACTATTGCTTTGTAACAATACCTATTGTTCGGTTTTACTGTAAATCAACTTCTGTGGTTATTATGTCTTGCTTTGCGACTCGTTAAATGCCGGGAATCATGTATAAATAAGCCTATCAACAGAAAGTCAATTATAAACTAAATGCAAGGGTGGCGCGTTTTTACATGTTCAGTTTCTCATTGGATTTATTTGATCTGAGAATGGGCAAGAACTTGCATCTCTGCAAGGTTTACACTTGCTTAGATCAGTAAATAGAGTGGTTACAAAATGGAATCACCTTTGATTTAAAGGACATCGGGTTTGAAACTTTGCAGCCATAAATAAGATGAACACAGTTTTTGTTTTAGCAGCTGTATTTAAACACCAGTGCAACTTATATAAGCAAGCCTGTCCATCACTGTCATTCCGACGCAAACATGCGCAGATGCCAATTGGAAAAAGGATGGTTGGAAAGCTTGATTAAGCTCAACTGCCAACAGGTGGAGCTTAATCACTCTTCCAGTGGCTGTGCTCTTACGAACAGAATTAACAAATTAGCGCTGTCAGTATCAATGTCAATAAGGACATGGTGGTTTAACTTGGTAAACATCAATGACTTCTCTACCTGCAATCTCTCCATCACGATCTGTCTTGTCCCCCGACTGCAAAGCCAACTTTCACCTGAGAGTGGTGGGTTTGTTTTTCTCAAACTTTAATGTGAAACAAAAAATAGATTATAAACATACGGCGTAAGAAGGACTCCAATTTTATTTATTTAGATTCAGTTGTATTAGTTTGTTTGTACATAATTTTAACCTAAAAGAAAAAACGCTGAGATATAATGTAACGTGTGTTGTAAAACGTTCTGTATGATTGCATAATCAGAAGCTTGTTCAGCAATGGTGCTAAAAATTGGATATTAAAGGGGTCCTCTTATGCCCCTCTTTTACAAGGTTTGGTTTTGTTTTTGGGGGTGTACTAGAACAGGCTCTCATACTAGGTTGTTCAAAAACAATATTTCCACCAGAGTTTACAGTATGGGATCGGTGCTACAAGATGGTGCAGGTGAGCTTGTGGCGATGCCGAAATGTTTACGCCGTCTTAACATATTGCTGATGCCGCTGTCGAAGCCGGAGGTGAGGAGAAGCATACCAGCAATAAAAAACCATTATAAATGTGATAATAAACATGCTTTCTAGTAGGGTCTTCTTTTGGAAGGCCAGAACGAAAGTAGTTTTGACTTTGCTCACCTGCATGGAATACCAAATACTATAGACACTTGAATGAGCCTGATGCCGTGAGAGTTTGTTTATAAAAAAGCACAATAAGCATAGGATACTGAAGATATGCTTTGATAAGATTTTTTTTCTTTTTTTTTTTTGTTTATAAAAAGCCCTGGATTTTTATAAAAAACATGGAAAAACGGGAATTTTGGCATAGGTTTATTGTGCATGCCAGATCAGTGTATTTTAAGTTGTTTAATCAAAATCAAGGAGGTTATAAACTGAGGTTTATTTTTTTCTGATAATTTCTGGATCTTTAAGACAACATGGGCACTGAGTTGTATAGAAAACAAACTGTGGTAGTGGACCATCATTGCTTGATTGACGTCAGGAACCGATGAATCGGCTTTTTGAAACGGTTTCAAAGAGCCGAACTGTCTCGAAAACAAAAAAAAAAACCAGTTCGTGGAAATGTATCAGAACTTTTGCATCAGGGTTATCAGAGACACGAACCAAAGCAGAGTCAGAGTACAGGAAGACCGGTCAGGGCAGGCAGGCAACAATACATAGAGAGTCACACCCAAACAGAGCAAGGATAGCGAGGTAGGCAGCAAAACAATTGTGGAGACAGGTAAGAGTCCATGGTCAAACCCGGTAATCCAACAGTAGACGCAAGGCAAACACTAACACAGCGTTAAAACCGCCACCGTCCAGGAGCGTTCAAAGTGGCCGCAGTCATTAATTGTTCCCATGTGAGCCAGCGTCGCGCCAGCGGCCAGCGGCGCAAACTGGCCATTCGAGAGCGATCAGGGGAGGAGTTGAAAATCAGGGAACTTTATGGTACATGAGCTATGATGCCGTTCAGTGGCAACAGTGGGACCGTCCTGTAAGCAGTACACTGCTTGAGAGGATTTCAGAGAATGGCCAGCGCCGACCACATTAGTTCCCAAACAAAAATATATGACAGGGTGCTTATTGCTGTGGCAGGTTTGCAATAATCGTATTAGGTGTCCCTGTTCCCGTCTCGGGACATAAAAAAGAACCTAAAAAATGAGATGTGGGACCAAGGTGTCTGATATTGTTCCATGGTTCCTGGTATTTTTAAACAAATTTCCCTGATTATACTTAATTATTAAGTAATGTTTATACTTGAATATAATTACTTAAGTAACATTTGCAATGCAGGAACTTTTACTAGGCAGTCAGAGTATTTTTACAGTGCTTTATACATTATTAGGTAAAGGATCTTAATAATTCGTCCACCACCAATATTTAATGAGGTAACTTATAAGGTTACCCTCATTGTGGTTAGTCTGCACAAGATCAACAAGCTGTTTGTTTTGCGGCCCACATTCACCACCCATTTCCCCTCAAATACAAGAGCGAAGCGTGCTCAATTCTACGGACAGAGCGTCAGAGGGCTCACGATCTTTCCTGGCAGGAATTGTTCTAGGCAGGGGGGCCAGAGTTGGGCGAGTTTTGATGCCCTCGATGGCGGCGGTGTGAACGCACCAATAAGATATGTCAACCAGGGCAAAAAATAAGATTGTACAATGAAAGCATGTGTGTGTGCAACTTAAATAGTCCTAGGAATGAGCCAACAGGTGCACTCATAATCAGTGCCAGGTAGGGAGTCAATGGGAAATGAAGTCCTAGAGGAAAACTACTATTCAGGTGATGGTGCCCTCTGGTGCCGGATTGGGGGAACCACAGAGGTCTGATGTCCTGACACCCTCTATCCTCTCTTTACCCTTAGATAGCTCATTGGTGGACTGGGTATAAATGTGTTGTTGATATATAAATGTGCAGTAGTTCAGAATGAGCATGTTTTTTGAAGTTCAGTTTCAATAGACGGTATAGCATTGTCGTTGGTATTCACTGAAAATGATTCTTAAAAGCTGGACAAGTTGAGGTCACGTAATCTCTTTTAAATTTGGAAATGATCAGCCTGCATATTCTGTTGAATATCTTACCATACTCTGCTAAAACTCTAAAGTTTTAAACAACATGAAGGTAAACATATGATGATGAACTGTAATTATTTATTTAATTCATTGTGAAAATGCAGAAAAATAATCATAATCATGGCAAATTTACAGTGTTTTTAAGCTGCCCAATTCTTAAGGTGTAGTTAATTCTAAATTGTTTAAATTGTATACACAGATAACCACATCCCAAAATATATGATGTCTTTATTTTCTTACACTATCAAAACAAAATTATCAAAAAGTGTGGGATGCTTTGAGGTTAAATTTTATTCACCTGAGCAGATGACTCCAGCATCATGATTATGAGTGCAAGCATGTTTATTCCAACCTGCTGATCCACAGTTCTTTAGTGTAGACTCTGTTCCTGTACATGTTAAAACACTCATCACAGTCGGTCCTGAATCCTTGACCAAAATGAGCATTACTCAAAGCATCTAAAGGTTCTCCACAGTCCAGCTCTCTACACACCACTGCAGCATCAGGCATATCCCAGAAATCACACACACTGTTCCCACTGACCCTCTGTGAAGCAACCTCACTCGACCCAGAACAAGGACTGTTACCAGTTACCAGTCTCACATTCATTGACATCTAAGAGAGAGGAAATAGAGAGAAAGACAGAGACTAAAAATCAATCAATCAGTCAATCTAAAACAGATGTCATGTGTTTAAAAGTAGGCATAACGGTTAGGTAGTTGCACACTTTAGCCCTGTATGTTCTGTGAGCAAAAATGTTTTGGTTACAGAGAACCTTGGTTCTCGTGCCGTAGGGAAACAAGACACTGCGAGATGTCGCTAAGGGTACACCTTCGCGGGGCTCTCAGCATTAAGTATAGTATCTTGTGATTCTCCAGCTGAGAGACCAGGGATACGTGTAACACAGCCGTGTCAGGGGCCATCCCACTACTTCCATACGTCCAGACGGGGGTAACCAATCGTTACCTTGAGCCTGAGTATACAGGTTGGTCTCAGGGCAAACTCCACGGAGGGACGCCGATAACCACAACTGAGCAGGTCTGAGAACCAGATTTGAGTGGGCCCAGAGAGGGTCCATCCAAACAGCAGATGTCTTACTTTGTCCATCTGTATCCTGAACAGCAATGCTGGGAGCAAACGAATTGGTGCGAAAGGCAAAGCGATGGCATCTAACACCAGAGGTTACGGAGGGAACAGGAAGAACCACAGTGGAGGACACTGAGCAGTCATGCTTGATGCAAACAAATCCGTACTTCTGCTTGGCCGAACCTTTGCCATCTGAGGCACCATTACTTGAGAATTTAGTCTCCATCCTCTGGGATCTAAGCCCTGTTTCGAGAGTAGGACTGCTCACTAGGTTCAAAATGACCTGGAATGTGAAACCACTATGACTGACAGAAACCTGGTCTTCACCCAAAGAATCACACACTCCACCAGCCTATACAGGGGGCAAGAGCGTAGCCCTCCTTGATGATTCAGGTACGAGATCACAGTCATTTTTTCCGTCCTGATCAAAAAAACGTGATACCCCCTCAGATAAGGCAAGAAATGCTTGAGTGCCAGAAATACTGCCAGCAAACTCCAAATGATTCATGTGCCAACCACGTTGCACGTTGTTCCAACTCCAAAGATCAAAGACAATATGCCCCCTAGCTGAACTCCTATGCAGAGCTTCGGGAGCCTCGTTACAAACTTTAACATCAGCATTTTGAATTTGCTCGCAAGATTTAAGCAAACAGAAGTCCAAAATCGGGCGTAAACCACCATCCTTTTTGGGCACAACAAAATAACAGATGTAAAAGCCCTGACTCTATCTGAGCAGGGGATATTTTTTCTATAGCCCCTTTCTCTAAGAGTGACAAAATCATCTGCCTCAAAGCCAGGGCCTCCCCAAGGAAACAACGTTGTGGGAAGAACCTCGCTGGGAACGAGGTGGGCCTTTCCGGAACTGGATGGTGTAACCGTGTCGAATGGTACATACCACCCACTGCGATATCTCGGGCAGGTGTTGCCACAACGGCCCAGTACTGTCGCTAAGGGGCCCTAGCCCGCTCTGTTTTTGGGACCTGCTGAACTGTGGGTACCAAACATTTCATGACTGCAGAAAGTATCTGGCATCTACGGAAACCAGGAAGCACATTGGAGCTACTGAGCTCTTCATCAAAAACCTGGTCTACCTACATAGGGCCCTGAGGCATGAGAGTGGCGGGAGACCTCTAATGCAGGGAGCTGTCAAATCACCTAATCAGGCTGACCCCCATGTCAGCAGTGGGGGGGTCTTAAAACGCTATCATAAACAGGCCATGCACATGTGACCCTAGGGCTTTTTCTCAAGCTCTGAAGGCAGCTTATGGCCTCCGAAGGTATCTGAGATGATGCTCGTCAGTAGGGCCTGACCTAAAACCCCCACCCGAGGTGCACTTAGCGGCAGGACAGTTAACCCTCTGGAGTCTGAGGGAGTTTTGGGGGACCTGGAGAAGTTTTGACATGCCCATGACATTTGTTTAATAAATTAAACACATACAATATATATACAAAAATAGCCCGACTAGCCCCTCACGGATGACTGCTGCTGCGCACAAACAGAAACAAAACACAACATAAAATAGTCCAGGCTGGTCCTCTCTTGTTTTGCACTGTCGTTACTCCTCCTTTTATCCTTCCAGAACTCCTCCGTGGGACTGGTGTTGCTCATTATCATTCACTCCACCGGCCTCACACCGTTTCCACGGCTTTCAGCCCCGCCCCCACTCATCGATTAAACTGTATTCGGCAGCACAAACTGCCTGCTACAATACTATGTAAATCAGCATGTATGTACATGTTGGTGTTTTTGAGAAAACAACCTTTATGCGTGGTTAGTAAAAAACTAAATTTTTTTTAAGTCACTGAAAAAAACATACATGAAACGCATACAAAACATTTGGCAACAAGACTTTTGAGAAACTAGGTGTGGGTAGACTAGAGTGTTTGGGTAAAAAATGATGTAAAAAAATCATCCTGCTCACTCATTCACACAAAACAATATATTGATCTAACTAGACATGTTTTGTGTTAGAAAGGCCGTATGCGAGGGAGTGAAATTCTCATGAATAGTTTAGTATTTTCAAACCTGAGAGACAAAAGGCCCCTCCCCTACTGGCCCATCAGTGTGACCATGACTGTGAGGCAGGTAAGAAAAGAACATGAGGATACTAAAATAATGGGCGTTTTTGATTATTTGTATTTTATTTACAAACACAGTTTTCTAATCCAAATATACACAGTGAAGGATCCAAAATATAAATTATTGAGCTCACGAATCTACAACACAGAGACTTGAACAGTAAACACACCTTTGTGCCATTCCTGAAAAACAGTTTTCTATTCAAGTTTTGAAAACAGGTAAACCTTACCTGGTATATCTTTTTCCCTGATGTCAGTAAGAGTAAGCCAAAGGTGATGCTCTACTGACACCATTAACGACATCCTACTGCGATGGGGCCAGTGGTGCTTGGTAGCCCTCAGCGCCAAGTCAGTAGCCCGTCTGAGCTCCTTCACAGCCTCAGGAGTCAAGCATTCTCCCTTATCAAGCTCTTTAATAAATCAGCTTGATAAGCCTGAAGTACAGGCCATAGAATGAAGTGAGGCTGCTGCTTTTCCAGCGGCCAAGTAAGATTTACAAACCATAGAAGAGGTCATTCTACAACGGTTTGGAAGGCAACAGGGGACATGACTTCGCCACGATGGAGCTGAAGTTGGTGCAAGATGAGCCTATGAGAGTCTCTTCGAAACAATAGGCATCACCGCATAACAGTGATTCTTCATTTTAGAAATAGTAGCGAAATCTGCGGCCATGGGATTGGTGATGCGTGCCGAAAATATAGCTGCTTCTCAGACTTTGAAACCTCTAGGTAAAGGGTCTTGGAAGAAGGGAAGAAAGCCTACGGGTCTGGGCTGGGGTACGCGACTCGTGAGAAATCGTCCAGCTTTGACTGATACATGGGGATGTGCGCTTCTCCTGTCTGCTCGGAGGGAGAGAGCTAGAACAAATCACCCGCAAACTCTTCAGAATCAGAGGCCACTATAGACAAAACACAGCATAATCAAAGGGGCCATAGCCAAAAGAAATTGCATCACAGGCTTCTGGGGGTAGGCTGCATTTCATTATGTACCAAAACAACAGGGTCTGTGTTGAGATTTTCTAACGCGCACACGCGAGATGGAGAGAAGAGACAGAGAAAAGGGGAATAATCCATCTGCTCACTCTCCAAAAAGCTCCAGCTCATAGTCATCACCCTAAGCGTCACTTCCGTGTGGTGCCTCGCCAACCGCAGAAACGGAGAGGCAGGGGTTAAAACGAGCAGCCTTCTTTTCTCAGAAAAGAGGCAAGCCTGTGCAAAACCTTCAAACGCAGGCTATCACAGTGTCGACAGTCAGATAGGGCTGTTAAGCACGGCTTGAGCATGTTGAAGGCCCAAACATTGCAATGCACCTGTCCATGAGTGTCTCCTCCTGCGATGAACCTGTCGCAAGGTCGATATATCTCCTGTAACTCTTCGTGTCCGCCTTGAGAGGAGTGAAAACTACTCTGAAAAGGTAGCTAAGAACAGTGTGAAAAATGCTTTCCAACGGGCAACAGAAAAATCTGCTTCAATGGAGGAATTGAAATCTAATGAAATGGCACCTAGCACGTTTGAAATGAGCATATGTGATGTATTCTCGGGGCAGGGCTAGACGCTTCTGGCCAATGAATTGGCGTGATGGCATAAGGGCTTCAGACATTCGTCACAAGGGAAGGTGTTCCCATAGCGAAGTCTCTCACAGCATTATTAAAGTTAACTTATGAAAGGGGAACAAAGCTGAAATTTTATCTTCTTAGAAGACTTGAAATACAGAGCATGAAGAATATGGAAAACATTTACAGTGCTTTTTTTAGAACTTGAAGCAAAAGATCTGAAATAATAAAATTATTGATTTAAAAAATATAACTACAGTTTATGTTTAGTAGTGCTTGTCCATGCAAAAACCTGAGCCAGAACTTTGGGTTAATGCCAGAACGTGTTATGATTATTATGTAATCCAAAATTTACCTATTATACAAAATACAAGCTTTCAGAATAAACAAACAGAATCACAAAATACTATTATTTTGTAAAATTCCTCTAAGGGTTAGTACAGTTTAAGGAGAGACAAATACATTCAGAACAAACACAGAATAACAGTGTTAGTTCATCCTTGTAAGCTGGTGTGGGTGTGGTGAGGGACCCCCACCAAGGGTGTACAGCAGGGCACATATGAATCGTTTATGCCACTAAATGCTCTCAGATAATATAATCTTCTTACCACCACACAGAATTGGCTTCGTAATCATTGTGGGAGCAGTTGTGTTTCTGGTGATGCTGGACACAATTCGAATCTGAGATTCATTTCCTCTGCACTGAATCTCTTGTGTCCACTCTGACGCGTCTCCTTTGCCAAAAGCTAGCCTGCTCCCAGCACCTGTACAGGAGCCCCCACAGTCCAGCTCTCTACACACAACCTCTGCATCCTGCTGGTCAAAGACAGTGTCAGCACACTGACATCCCACGTCTGATTATGAAGTATCTCTAACTCCACATCAGAGCGCGAGAACCTCCAACCAGCCTGACTCCTGCAGTAGTGAGAGAAAATAAACTTAAGAACAGTTACAGGACGATTGTTATCATAGACTTATAAACAGCCGCATTTATCTAAAATAAAAAGGCAAGACTTTATAATAACTTTGGCAATTTACAACCATTATTATAACATTCCGTAATGCTGACAGATCAATTATTTTATGCACATTCAAATTGTTACAAATTATATGAAACTTTGACATATATTTTTGTTCTTAGATGCACTTTCAAAACTATTAGCTTAACTATCATTAGTCTTAGCCTTAGAAGACACAGACGAACACTGATGATAACTTAATGCCTTTTTTGGAAGGAAAAAAGGCATACACTTGACTCATTTCTGATTAGCTGGCTTTAAGAAACTTCCAGGAGTCAGACTGCATAAGTATTTACATCAAAAGAACAAAGTGTTTATGGTGCACTGTGCTTGGTACAATAGAAGCTTCCTGAGGGAGAACTGATCATTTGCATTATTTGGATTTACATTTACATTGTACATTTATGCATTTGAGTAAGTGAATTGATGTGTAGCCAAGTATGGTGTTCCTGCTCCTGCATTTAAACCTATCCAAGTACACAAACGAAGTAGTGTAGAACACCTAGGAGAAGAAGTGGGCAAGCATTTTGCTGTTGCACCTGCCGGGAGCAAGTTTTGGGGTTTTGAGGTGCCTTGCTCAAGGGTGCTCACCTCAGTCATGGTATATGGAAGTGGAAGTGTAAGTGGAAACAGACCGATACAGTTCACTCCCCCCACTCTACAATCCCTGCCGCGTACCTGCGACTTGAAACCCATGGCCCCTTTGGGTTTCCAGTCAGACTTTCTAAATAAAAAAACAATTAGGCCATGTGTGTCGCCAAACTTGGATTCTTGGAGGGGCCGGTGTGTCCTGCAGAGTTTAGCTCCCAACTTGCCTCACACACCCACCTCCTGGAAGTTTCAAAGTATACCTAGCCAAGACTTTGATTATCATGGAGTTGGGACAGTGTGATTAATTTAAGATTAAGATTAAGCTAAACTCCGCAGGACACCATCCCTCCAGGACAGAGTTCCTGGTGACCCCTAACTGACATAAGGCCATGACTGGCCTGTTAATTGCGCAACAATTTATGCACATAGAAAAAAAAGATACTTGCAGATAAGCATTCAAGTTTACGCACATTAATTTACATCGATCATATACAATGCATTCCGCGATAATCATTATCTATGACTTATGTTGTTAAGCTTACACTTGGTGTTAATAAAAAAAAAAAAAAATCAATAATAAAACTATAAAGTATGTGGATCAAACACGTGGTGTAAATTGGTTAAAATTTTAGACACAGCTCACCTCGCGTCAGAATGACTCACAGCATCTTATCATAGGATTTAGACAGTAAATAATTCATACTAACTGAACTGATCCAGCAGTGTCTTCAGTGTAGTCTGCTGATTAAACCAGTATATCCTAAAAAGAAGGAAGGGGGACATTTCCACGCGTGGAGCTGGCCGCGATCCATAGTCCTGTAGTAAGCTGTGTGTGGGTGAGTGGTGAGGGCCCCACCAAAGTGTAAAGTAAACAGCGCGCATATGAATCCCTAAAGATTAGTGACACACCTAAATGCTCTCTATATTAATCTTCTTACCACCACACACGAAGTGCTATCGTAATCATTGTGGGAGCAGGTTGTGTTGATCTGTGATGCTGGACAACATTCGTATCACACAACTATTTCCCCACTGATCTCTATGAAGAACGCAATCCACTGATCCACTGCAGGGACTGTGACCGGATTAACCAACCGCACATTTAATATTTCTGTGCACAGCAAAAGGGAAAATAAATAGGAGAGATCTATCCAAATTAAAGTAAACTTTCCTGTTGAAACAGTCCACCACATACTTGTACAAAAGCAGTCCAACGTTATTTTTGTGAGAACAGTTTGTATTTGGTTGTGGAATTTGAATGATGTTTTGAGCACATTGTAATCGAGCTATTGAATCGATTTCCTCTACACTGAATCTCCATTGTGTCAACACATCTGAGACACGTCTCCTTTGTCAAAAGCAGCTGCTCCCAGCACCTGTACAGTGAGCCCACCCGAGTCCAGCTCTCTACACAACAACCATCGCCTGCATACTGCTGGTCAAAAAGACAGCATCACACACGAACATCCACGTCTGCTAAGGAAGTATCTCTAACCTCCAAGCAGCAGGGAGAACCTGCCAACCATCCGATCTTCTGAAAGAACATAAATAATTGTATAGGTCTGGGAGTCAGGAACCACTTATCGTCAAAATGCTTGACACTTAGCAAAGAGCTTTTGGATTGTGGTATTGTTCTGTTCTAGGTAAAAACTCCCTGCCCTCCATGCCGCTATCATGAAGAGCAAGAGTGCCAGCAATAACTCCCCTTAGGGTAAAACAGAACAGAACCACATGTAGCAGATATCATTAATGTTATTATGACATTTTAGTGAAACAACAGTAAGCCAATATACAAAGGATTCTGATTTACGAACGAGAATATCATAACGCCAATTCCTAACTGTTCAGGGAGGAGGAGTTTGGTATTAAGGAGGGGTAATTTGCGCCCGATACACAGCAAAGTAGAGGAGCACTGGAATAAGACTGAATATACCTTAATATAAGGAGTTGCCGTGATAGGCATAATATTCCTTTAGGTAAGCCTGGACAGCATAGAGTCCAACTAGATGGGTGGCAAGCATGACTCAAAACATTATTTAGACTATATATAAAAACTGCTTTAACAGACCCTTCAAACCTTGAAACCAGTAAATATCATTGGGATTTGGAAAAGGAATTACTAATTTTATACATATGAACAAGCAAAGAAAGAGGAAACATATTAACACAGAGAATTTGTAGACCTTATATATTTTCTGAACTGTGCTCAGCTAAAACCAGCCTAAGCTGGTTGGCTGGTTTTAGCTGGCCATCCAGCCTGGTAATAGCTGGTCAGCAGGCTGGTTTTAGAGGGGTTTTGACCACTTCTTTAGCTGGTCAGGCTGAAAGACCAGCTGAAACAACTAGTTAATACCAGCTTGGCCGGGCTGGGAGACCAACTTGACCAGAATAGCCAGGCTGGGAGAACCAGCTAATTCCAGCTTAAATCAGCTAAGATCCCAACCAACCCAGTTAGGCTGGTTTTAGCCGTTTTTAATTATTGGGTTTTTATTTGTATTTTTTTTTTTCTCAGCGGGATTCCGTCTTCCCGATGTTTCCCACAGCTTGAATGGTAAGGGTTGGATAAATTTATGCAATGAACCGCTCATTTTTTTATATAAAAATCCCCCAAATCTTCCTATTACTGACGTTTGTTATGTATTCTGCTTCGACATTACGATGGCACATAAGAATAACTGTTGTTTAACAAACCACAATAAGTAAATCCACGTACCCCAAGCTAATTACTCGTTCCAACACATGTTGCTATAGGAGCTGCTGCACAACAAACGGAAGTTCAAGAGACAAAAGTTGTATGGATATAGGTTTGCGGGACACTTGTTTCTCTCTGGCGCGCAAGTCCTACACTACTTGATACTCCAATAACTGGGACAGAGATATTTCTCATTCTTGGCGCTCACACTATAGTTGATGGCAAATGAAGTTGGGAAGTAAACTAAGCTTTATTTGGGATCCACATCTTATCAGCTCAAGCAAAGGCCTTAAATCCCACTAGGCCTATGTGATTATCCGATACAAACCCGTCAATAAATAGGGCAAGTCAGAAATTACTAATATTCACATTTTTAAACATGAGATCAGGAAATGCAGCCACAAAACAAAATACTAATAATTTATTAGTGGTGTTCACTATTCACGTGTCTACAACACATCTGCAGTTTTAATGAGCTAGAAATTTTTGCCTTCTGGAAATGTTTTATTTTTTTTTTTTGCTATACATTTCTTATCTTTGAGCACATTTAATGTATAGCATCAGTCTAAAACATTATGGTATTATGTCTAAAACATCAGTCCTAAAAAAACATTATGAGTACTTTGGCTGATCAGACTTTAGCTACAATAGAAACACTCGGGTGTAGCCACAAATGTGCAAATGTTACCTGAGCAGATGACTCCAACTCTTTAAATATGTTCACAGTAACCCGATTTGCATCCCTGCTGCTTCACAGTCCTTCAGTGTGGATTCTGAACCAACACATCTAACAAAGCCATCAGACTGGTCCTGATCCTGGATACCACAACGGTGTGCATTAGCCCAGAGCATCTCACAGAGGTTATCTCCACAGTCCAGCGCTCTAACACACCACTGCAGCATCAGCAGCCAAATCCCAGGCAAAATCACACACACACTGTTTTCCACTGACCTCTATGACAGGAGCTTCCACAGTAAAGATCGAGGGGCCAGCACAAGCGACTGTGACCACCAACCAACCTCACCAGTCACACGATCTGATATTTTACACCAAACAGATGGAGACAAAGAGAAGGCATATTGTGAATGAAATTAATAATAATAATGTCCCATCTGAAACACATTATGATCAAACATTTTTGTAGTAGCAAATTACAGTTTTATATAAAAAGAAAAACACACACAATCACATTCTCATTGTTAAGATACTTACCAAAAAAGTAACATTGCTTCAATTCTCGCTCTCTCTCTTTATTTATGTACTTGTGTACGTACCAGCATGTGATGAGTATAACAACGCAAACAATAAAATGAACATCAGGCATCTCCTCAAATCCATCCCAGCATGATAACTCAACACCCTTTTACAAGTTCCTGCCGCATGATGAATACAGAGTACAGACATCCTTCAGCCCAATCCTTAATGAGAGCGAAAGAGGCCCAACACCCCCAGTCACACAATCACGTATTAACCTTCTTAAGACTCAAACAGAGAAATCAGCAAAAAACTCAATTGACAAATCAGAGGAGGCGTTTTCTTGTTTTTCTCCATATCTATCAAGCTGTTCAGTGCTGATGAACGCCTCCTCCCTACACATCAAGGTGCCTCACTGAAGGGGAGACCACACAAACACGCACACACACACACACACACACACACACACACACACACACTTGACTATACAGAGACAGTGTGAACCTCGCCAGGTTTATTTTACAGCAATCAAAGCCAAACACCTGCAGAAACAAAATAAACGCACTGATAACTAACTGTGAATGTTTCAAAACACTTGTCTATTAAATGGCTATTATATCAGCATGGAAACATATAAACTCAACTTTGAAAATTGTTTAAATAACAAATTGATATTTGAATAAATAAAGATTCTACCTTTTGTTTAAGCCCAAATAGACTATTATTTATTGTGGAGGCATAAATAGATTTTTTTCTCCATGCATTCTTGTAACTATGGTAAAATTTACATAATCTCATAAAACTTTTTAATTCCCTCATATGGCCCCCACAAAATCCAGAATTCCTCTTCACATGTTGTTCACCCTTGTGGGGACCATCAGAGAGGTCAGTGTGCTACTGCACAGTTCTGTAAACCACCTTGTGACGTACAGTCATACTTCCAGAGTAATGCAGTCCACAGACTACAAATTGTACATTTGAAACAAAGAAATGCATTATCGAATCTCTGTGTAGTTTTTAGCTTGAGAATAAAATCAGATTTTGATAGTATCAGTGGCATCTGCACATTAAATAAAGATGAACTAGAAAACACACTAGATATGACATAAACAAATTGTCACAAATAAACCCTCCACTAAACATTACATAGAAAACCAAACCACCGTTGGTTTGGTTAACATGTCAAATGTGACTGTCTCTCTTCTCAATCTACTAAATGCAGCAAGTTCTTTGTCCAAATGTTTTTACTATGTCACTTTCATGTAGACACAAAGTTTGGTCTATGAGACTAGACGGCAGTCTTAAAGCTACGGAGAAAAAAAAGTGCAAATAGCTACCGTTTTTGCCACACTCACATACTTAATTTTTGTAGTATAATGCAGTATAGCAATAATACAGCAAATAACTGTAATATGATCCCAGTTAGAGGGCTTAGGAAATCTATAAACATAACCTAGGAATTGCTATCATGATCCATTCCCTGGAGTGCAGCATCACCATAGGTCTTATACGTGCTCATCAACAACCTGTTTAAATATACCTTTCCTTGCTGCTACTGAATAAAGAATTTAAGATTGGGTTTCAAAAATAAAAAACATCTTACAACATGCAATTCATGCTTAAAAAAAAGCCAAAATAATACCTCCAGCCAACATTAACAGACGGAATTAAAGGACAAATCTGTGCCAAACAAATGTCAGTTAGGCAATAAACTCTAAACATCATAAGAAGGACATACGATCACCCTGCAAATCAAGTTAGAAACATGCTAAGCCACATGCTATCTATACTAGCAAATGCCTGAGTCTAACTGATTAAGCAGTGAAATAATTGACGATTATAGTCCGATTAATCATTCTAACAGTTGTTAGATTTTAATCGATTATCAAAAAAAATTGTATGTTGCAGGCCCTTAGTATACGATGGGGGGTGTGGGGTGGTTATGGGGGGCCCCTCTTTTAAAAATATGCTTAGGGCACCCTGTGTGTGTGTGTGTGTGTGTGTGTGTGTGTGTGTGTGTGTGTGTGTGTGTGTGGGTGAGTGAGGAGAGGAGTTCATATTTCTAATATATCCACATGTAATGTCAAATGTCATTGTAAGGAAAAACCCTCAGCTCAGCAGGTGGAGGCTCTGAAGAAATAATAAAAAAAGGGGCGTATAACAGTGTTTCTGAAAAGAAAAGACACCAACAACAAAAACAAGGCTCAGCCCCAACCTTAACCGGCAGATGGAGCGATTTCTGCAAAGATTCAAAACTCAATGCAAACAATCAACCACAAAATGAGACTAGAAACGGTTTGAAGTCATTTAAAGCATTTTGACAGTGAAGTACACCATCACCCAGTAAACTCGGCAGTTGGGACAGGTGTATAAATGTGTGTGCTAATTTAGTAAGTGTTTTTTTCACATTTTTAAGTCCATGAAGTGTGCAATAAATCTTTTGCACAATCTATTTTTGCTTTAAAATAACTGCTCTTTAAAAAATGCAGTAAATAGACTGAATGAATAATATAATTTGCTTATTTGTTCAATAGGTAAAAAACATTAATATCAGAATAAAAAATAATAAGCTAAATACTGAAATGCACAAATACTAAAATTTGTTAATTAATATTAGTTTTTCAAAGCATGTACATTTTATTGGGGAAAAAAAATTAAATAACGCCAAGGCATTGGAATCATTAGATCAATATGAGAAAATCCCAGTAGCCTCCAGTAACGTAATCCTATTTCATGAACAGAGATGTGTTTTGGTGAGTCATGTGGCCCCTCCCTCTTTATATGACTCCTCCCCACATCATCATAGTCTGTTTTTAAAAACAAAAGGAAATTTACTTTTTCATTGTTAGAATTTCATCTAGATTTAGTTTAAATTAGAAGTGTAAACATTATGAGCATATAGTTATAAATATATGTGACAATAACCTACCTATGTTTTTTCTCATCTCCATGTGTGTCATTCACATCATCAATCCTCCTACTGATCTCCCTCTGATACACATGTAAAACAAAAACCTCACACTGTAATTGTAATATAGCTTTGTGTTATATATGTATATATGTTCATTAATTGTAGTGTAGAAATATAAATTATATATATATTATAATTTTATAGATATATATTATATATATATATTATATATATATATAAGATATTACCAATAATTTTAACTATAGTTTATACTTTTTTGGAATATGTAAAAAAAAAACAGAGTGAATCTATTAAGACAGACTGTGAACCATGTTTTGTTTTGTTTTCATTTTTATTAGGGTATATGTCGAATGTCACCTGACCAAACCCGGAACAGGTCTAATTGCTTTCACTTGTCGGAGAACATGCTAACAGCCTTGATAAATAATAGCAATATCTATGGACTTTTAAGATAATCAGTTAAACTAGCTAGCTGTTTTAATTGTTGGCATTTTATTATTTTTTTTTATATACACTGAACAAAATTATAAACGCAACACTTTTGTTTTTGCCCCCATTTTTCATGAGCTGAACTTAAAGATCTAAGACTTTTTCTATGTACACAAAAGGCCTATTTCTCTTAAATATTGTTCATAAATCTGTCTAAATCTGTGTTAATGAGCACAGGTGTGGCATATCAAGATGCTGATTAGACAGCATGATTATTGCACAGGTGTGCCTTAGGCTGGCCACAATAAAAGGCCACTCTAAAATATTAAGTTTTATCACACAGCACAATGCCACAGATGTCGCAAGTTTTGAGGGAGCATGCAATTGGCATGCTGACTGAAGGAATGTTCACCACAGCTGCTGCCCCTGAATTGAATGTTCATTTCTCTACCTTAAGCCGTCTCCAAAGGCGTTTCAGAGAATTTGACAGTACATCCAAACGGCCTCACAACCGCAGACCACGTGTGACCACACCAGCCCAAGACCTCCACATCCAGCATCTTCACCTCCAAGATTGTCTGAGACCAGCCACCCAGACAGCTGCTGCAACAATTGGTTTGCATAACCAAAGAATTTCTGCATGAACTGTCAGAAACCATCTCAGAAAAGCTCATTTGCATGCTCATCATCCTCATTGGGGTCTTGACCTGACTGCAGTTCGTCATTGTAACCGACTTGAGTGGGCAAATTCTCACATTCGATGGCATCTTTCGGCACTTTGGAGAGGTGTTCTCTTCACGGATGAATCCCGGTTTTCACCGTATAGGCAGATAAAGACAGCATGTATGGTGCATGTGTGGTGAGCGGTTGCCTGCTTGATATCAACGTTGTGGATCGGAAAAGGGCCCATGGTGGCGGTGGGGTTATGGTATGGGCAGGCGATGTTGGCGGACAACCAACATAGGTGCATTTTTATTGATGGTGCATTTTGAATGCACAGAGATACCGTGGATGAGATCCTGAGGCCCATTGCTGTGCCATTCATCCACTTTACCATCACCCCCAAGCTGCTTGCAGCATGATAATGCAATGCCCCATGTTGCAAAGGGATCTACACAACAGCCTGGAAGCTGAAAACATCACCCCAGTTCTTGCATGGCCAGCATACTCACCAGTCATGTCACCCCACTGAGTGGCTGTTTGATGCCTGGATCATGCATACGGATAAGTGGTCCCAGTTCCTGCCAATATCCAGCAACTTCGCACAGCCATTGAAGAGGAGTGGACCAACATTCCACAGGCCACAATCAACAACATGATCAACTCTATGCGAAGGAGATGTGTTGCACTGCTTTTGCCTTTTATTGTGGCCAGCCTAAAGCACACCTGTGCAATAATCATGCTGTCTAATCATTATCTTGATATGCCACACCTGTGAGGTGGATGGATTATCTCTGCAAAGGAGAAGTTCTCACTAACACAGATTTGGACAAATTTGTGAACAATATTTGAGAGAAATAGGCCTTTTGTGTACATAGAAAAATTCTTAGATCTTTGAGTTCAGCTCATGAAAAATGGGGGCAAAAACAAAAGTGTTGCATTTATAATTTTGTTCAGTGTATAAATGTTAGCAAAAAGAATAAAAAATAAAAAACTTTTAGATATTATTTCGCATATGTGATGGACATTGGTTATGATAACCATTAGTATCTACTTTGAAGGCATCTTGAGTAAAACTGCTTCATGTTTAACAAAGCATATGCAAAACGCTTGAACCGGAAGCAGCGAGACCCGGTTAAGAGAATACGGAAGTCTGTTGCGCATAACCCCTATACAGTATGAATGTTACTATCACTCGTTAATGGCAGCTGCCACAACTGCTGTGTGATAAGAGCAATCCTCCGTAGGCTAGACCTTCAGTTTGACCTTCACTCACTTCGAAGGTATGGCCAAAATCTGGTTTTGATCTTGTAGGTGGGGTTTTTGCCAATGTTGTGTGAGGTTAAAAGCTTCACTTTTTTTAGACCATGAGCTCTTTTTTTATTTCACTGCACTGCGCCTTGCTTTTTTAAAAGCAACCCCTGTTTATTAAGGTCACTGCATTTTAGGGTTAATTCACACTGCAACAACAGATGATTAATATTATTATTATTTTTTTTTTTTTTCACGATTCATGATTCAGCTTAGACTTTCCACAACTTGAAAAATGCAGAATGGACATATTCAGTTCATGGAAACAATGAAGACTAATGGCAACAGACACTGATAGGGAGACACAATGATCCAACAAAACCTGACAAGTGTGTCTGTTGTTAGTCTGGCATCTGTCTGTGCAGTTTAAACTGTTCTCGCTTGTGTGGCTGGCTTTTTAGCAACTGTTGAGTTTTTTTTAGTTTTCAATAAACTGCATTGACTCAAAGAGCTGATGCAATCGTTCATATCATATTTTAACTTATTTAAAAATTAATTGTGTTTGGGGAACTAAGTTAGTTCTTAATCTCTTCCAACTCCTGTAGAAGATTTTTATTAATAAGATTTTTATTAATCAGGTATAATCAAGGTGAATTTAGCCATATATGTCTATACAGGTGCTGGTCATATAATTAGAATATCATCTAAAAGTTGATTTATTTTATTAATTCCATTCAAAAAGTGAAACTTGCTTTATATTACATTCATTCATTATGCACAGGATGATACATTTCAAATGTTTATTTCTTTTTTAATTTCGATGTTTATAACTAACAACTAAGGAAAATCCCAAATTCAGTATTTTCAGAAAATTTGAATATTGTGTGAAAAAGGTCTCGTACATTAGCAGAGAACTGCCTGGTGCCTACACTCTTAAAATCAGTTAATTAACCTTGCAACACCTGCAGAAGCTCCTTAAATGTGTTTCAGTCTAGTTCTGTAGGCTACAGAATCATGGGGAAGACTGCTGAATTGACAGTTGTCCAAAAGAGACGACAATTGACACCTTGAGACGAGGAGGGTGAAGACACAAAAGGTCATTGCAAAAGAGGCTGGCTGTTCACAGATCTCCTGTGTCCAAGCACATTAATAGAGAGGCAAAGGGAAGGAAAAGATGTGGTAGAAAAAAGTGTACAAGCAATAGGGATAACCGCACCCTGGAGAGGATTGTGACACCAAAACCCATTCAAAAAATGTGGGGTAGATTCACAAAGAGTGGACTGAGCTGGAGCAAGTGCTTCAAGAACCACTACACAAAGACGTTTGCAAGACATGGGTTTTAGCTGTCGCATTCCCTTGTGTCAAGCCACTCTTGAACAACAGACTGCGTCAGAAGCGTCTCTGCTTCAAAAAGGACTGGACTGCTGCCAATAGTCCAAAGTTATGTGCTCTGATGATAGTAAATTTTGCATTTCCTTGGATATCAGGGTCCCAGAGTCTGCAGGAAGAGAGGAGAGGCACACAATCCATATTGCTTGAGGTCCAGTGTAAAGTGTTCCACAGTCAGTGATGATTTGGTATGGTGCCATGTCATCTGGGTGGTATGGTCCACTGTGTTTTCTGAGGTCTCAAGGTCACACAGCCATATACTCAGGAAGTTTTTTAGAGCACTTCATGCTTACTGCTGCTGACCAACTTTATGGAGATGCAGATTTCATTTTCCAACAGAACTTGGCCCCAGCACACAGTGCCAAAGCCTCCAGTACCTGGTTTGAAGGGACCATGGTATCCCTGTTCTTAATTGGCCAGCAAACTCGCCTGACCCTTAACCCTATAGAAAATCTATGGGGGTATTTGGTGAAGGAGGAAGATGAAGCTGCATATGCCAGACCCAACAATGCAGAAGAGGATGAAGGCCACTATCAGAGTAATAGGGACTCTCTGCCAACACCTGAGCAGTGCCACAGACTGATCGACTCCATGCCACGCCGCAAGATTGCCGCAGTGTAATTCAGGCAAAAGGAGCCCCCAGCTAAGTATTGAGTGCTTGTACATGCTCATACTTTTCATTTTTGTACTTTTAGTTGGCCAAGATTTCTAAAAATCCTTTCTTTTGTATTGGTCTTAAGTTATATATTGTTAATTTTCTGAGATACTGAATTTGGGGGGGATTTCCCTTAGTTGTCAGTTATAATCAATCAAAATTAAAAAAATCAACATTTGAAAGGTAGTCAGTCTGGTAATGAATGGAATATAATATACACAGTTTCACTTTTGGAAATGGAATTAATAAAACAAATAAACCTTTTTGATTGATATTTTAATTATATGACCAGCACCTGTAGTTATTATTCCATTATAATCCCATGGTTTAAGCATAGGAAGAAAGATGCCTACGCGCCTAGGATGTACCGGGGCCAGATGAGAAAGTCATCTGAAAAGACCTCAACAAACGGGCCTTTCTCTCTTTACCAAAAACAAGTAGGGGCCCCCTTCTCCTCTAGGGAGCAATTCAGAACTGTTAGCATAAAGAAAAATTATGGAATATTTGGAACGCCCTGTATACTGTATATCAAGAAGATTACCCATAGCATTCGGGAGATCTTCTCGCAGAGAACATGCGGCTTTGTTGCTCTCTGAAATAAAGTCTATCTTCTGGAACCAAAACTCCAAGACAGATGTGATCCCTCAGATACATGGCAGCAGGACAGACACTTCACTCCTCAAATCACCTAGTGTGAAACCGCTTATCCGTCTCGAAAAAATTTCACTGTACAACACATAAACAGCAGCTTTGTGGTTTGGAGTCTGATAAACTTCATCTACAAAATTCATCTGATTACACAAAACACAGAAAAGATAAACAGTTGCACCCATCTGACATCCCTCAGTTCTTTTTCTCACCTGTCAGACTTTAATTGAAATATTGGAAATCTTACTTTTGTATGATTTAAAATTGGCTACTGTAGGTGGATGTGAAGATAGAAAAGCTTAATTCTACAGTGGATCAGTCTGTATCACTGAAGTCTCATTTGCTGGAGTCCCAAAATTTAGTTTACTTTGAGGCTTTTCTAGCCGGTTTTCCTAAATTTCTAAAATAAATAGTTGGTAAAATAGTTAAAGCTTTTAACATTCTTCTTATGATGCCTCACCCCTATGAGTGAAGTGATGCTGTTGTGATAAAATCTCATGGTAAACAGCATCAGTCTGTTCCTGTGTCGTCCTGTGTCTCCTCTTAGAGACAAGCTGGGAGTGTAGACAGACAAACTGCGTCAGTTCACAACAATGGATGAAAACACACTGAAGAAGAACAACATGACAGTCTCTGGATCTCTAGCGTACCTCTCCTCACCCTCGTTCGCTGAATCAGATATAAGCAGTGGCACTAAGAGCAAGTAAGAGCACAACTCCCAAAAACAATCACAAGCACTGGGGGGACGAGGGAGAGAACACGCTTGGGGAGAGTTGTGGAGGAGGACTACTCTGATCACAGAAGTACTGAAATCTGGCATTATAAAAACAGGCAGACACAAACATTTAAAAATAATATGTAATATTATATATATAATCAGCCTCTAAATGCTCAAATAAAAATAATATCCTCATTGTTGGCTGTGCACCTGACACAGGTGATTCCAGCGTGTCTCTTTGTGGGAGCATTCAAGTGGTGTTATTCAGGGAAGAGAGTACAGTCCCACAGGTGGACATCTCCATTCCTCTGCACTCGGACTTGGTGTTATCCACACAACACCTTGCACCAGCACCAAACGACTGAATTCCCATCAGCCCTCAGTGCTGCTCCACAACCCAGGGGGCCCCCTGCCTGCAGACCACCTGAAAGCAAAAAAAACAAAAACAAAAAATTCCGATGTCCAGTGAATCGATCACCAGACGGAGCCCCACACAAAAGCGTTATGATCCCCATCCAGCCTCCCAGAAGCACCGGCCCTCCCCTCCACCTCAGTCTGAGAGGAAGGGGATCTAAAACACACACATCAACCACTGACCAAGCTTCAGGCACAAACATTGACAACAAAAACACACGACTGAACCAAGAATGGCTTTAAAAATGTAGATTCACGACCTTCTTGTTCTTGTTTGAATTGTACAATTTCAACGATCATATTTGGCGAAAATAAGGCTTACATTAAACTAACAATTAAATATTAGTGAATTAATTGTATTAATAAAATTAAAATTAAATTACCTGAACACTGTTTCTGGCGAGGAGATGGTGCAGATTAAACATGTCCAGATGACTCCTAGGAGACTCCTGATTCTCCTCCTCTGAGATTAAAACATGAAGAGGACTGAACATTAGGACACAAGTGACATAACATCATTCAGTGAAGCATATCAATGTGAAAACATCATTTAAGCCTCACAAATCATTCTAATGCTCTTTTCACATCAGCAAAGTTTAGCTTTTCTTAACTAGATTAGTTTACCCCTCACGACATATAAACATTGTGTTTAAAAAACATGACTACTGACGACCATTTTACATCATTTAAAATATCATCCTCACTTGAGCAGGTGATTTTGGCCACTTCATCCTTATTATTACAGTCATTCTGGGCCCCAGGGTGAAGATGGACACTGCCACAGATATGAATCATGTGGTCGGACACTTCACTTTAGATCCAGCCAGTTAGGAGCTGATTCCAAAAAAAAAAATTTGCTGTAGAATCAGACCAGAACACCAGATCTCCACAGTTTTTTCAGCTCCTGACATATCAGACTCACTGTGTCTCCGTCCATCTGGTTCCAGCACACATTAATTACCCCAGGATCCAGTTTAGAAACCCCTCCACAATTCCCTTCACAGCCCTCAGTTGAACATGATCTATTTAACTCTAGATGGAAATGAAAAGAAATCTAACTTTTATAGAATAATAAAACTGAAAAATCTGGGCATTATGGATATGTGAATGTGTTAAAAGTTTATTTCTAAAATCTTTATATTAATTTTAAGTATAATTTAAAAAACACAGCACCATGTTTACCTGAACACATGACTCCTACATCCTCCTTGTGCTGACAGTCATGTTTTCCCCCAGCCTGGAGAAGAGCACTCCACAGGGATGTCTCATCCCCCTCACACGTCCACCTATCCAGCCATAGTATCGGGTCCAGAACCAGGACCAAACCAGGCTGGTACCCGCTGGGTTTACTGAGGGCCACTCCACACTGCAGCTGTCCTGCACACCACATGAAGCATTCTTTTTAATATCCCAGGAGTCATCACCACACTGTCCCCCACGAGCCGCTGTGAAAAACCTCCAGCCTCCCTGCACAGTCTCCCCCAGAACCCACCAGCCTGATGGACCCGCGACCTTATATTCAGAGAACGAAAAACAAATTATGTGATCACGGACAAACTGAAGAATCTGCTCAGATGTTGTTGTTCTCCACCGATGCAGGTGATTGACAGCTGTTTGTGTGGAGCTGCAGCTGAGAGTTTTGTGGATAGCTGCAGGTCCCCCAGATGAGCTTCACTCCCAGAGCACTGGAAGCCCGTCACACAACTCATGACTGTGTTCAGGACTGGATGAGATGAGGCAGTAGAAGTTCAGCCCAGAGCCACAGCCCAGCTGTCCTGCAGACCACAGAGGATTCAGTGAGGACGTCCAGGAGTCCATGCAGAACTCTCCTCCAGACCTGATGGATGAAAACTTCCACCTCCCCCTCACACTGTCTCTCTCCAGACAACCCGCACCAGACCGGCATGAAGAGCCAGGAGAGGAATCTGATGAAAATGTTATGACATTTTACTTAAATTATACAAATGTGTGTAAAAGACCACGGAGGGAACCTTATAGCTTTATATCAATATTACATTTATATAAGTAAATTCAAAACTTAAATGACACAAGTATTAATCTTCAGTCTGAAATTTATAGGGAATACATAAGTACTAAAATAAGATGTACTGTCTTCCAGTAGCATAAAAAACTGTACAGTAAATGTTACAGCCTAATATATACTCACTAGAGCAGATGACTCCAACATCTCGTCTATGAGAACATTCAGCTCGACCCATGCGAGCGATGAGAGATGGAACATTCTGAGAGTTTTGTTTCATTCCCGTCACATTAAAACACATCAGCCCTAATTTCACCACTTCCTTGCTCCAAACCAGTCTGATCCCACAACCAGACACAGCAATCCCCACAATTTCAGCTGTCTACAGAGGGACCATGCAGGCAGAAATCTCATATCCCAGCATGCATCGCACACTGTGCCCCCATTTACTGAAGTAATGTGAGTTTCACTCGACCAGAACCAGATGTCAGGGCCGGTTACACACCATCCTGAGATCAGGGTAACCTGGGCAAAGAACACAGAGGCTTACTGACATTGTAAAGTACAGAGAACAGAGATAATCTGAGTAATTTCTCATGTTCTTAGAGTTCTTTTTTAATACATTCACTCAGAGCTCTACTAATGAATGGATACTTAATGCAAACATTCAATTTTTGTATATGTAACATTGGATTTGTTAAATAAATAGGTAGCAACATTTTTACCAGTAACATATCAGTCCGACATTATTTTCAGGGGTGCACTTTATTTTATGTGAGTTTTGATGATGGACGCAGTGTCCGAATGTGTGGATTCATTTCCTCTACACTGAATCTCTTGTGTCCACATCTGAGCGTCTCTTTGCCAAAAGCAGCTGCCTCCAGCACCTGTACAGGAGCCCCAACAGTCCAGCTTCTCTACACACAACCTCTGCATCCTGGCTGTCAAAGACAGCGTCCACACACTGCAAACCCCAGCCTTCCTCCAAAAAACATCTACACTCTCCCAGAGCACACGTGAGATCCGTCCACAAGTCTTGACCTTCCGTAGTTTAAAGTTTCTGATTTTATTAACAACTAAACAGAGAAGACCATCTGCTCACTATTATTATGATACAGACATAAAAAACAAGAAGCAAGTCTTTTAATTCATTTTTTTAAAGGATGAAAGTGAGTAGATTAGACCATAAAATATGCTAATTATCAAATAATTGTTTATGAATTGCTCTGAAAACAAATTCACACAATTATTTTAAATTGCATTTATGATGTTTATGGATGAAAGTCTATCAGTAATGCAATAACAGGGTGATGGTTAGGGAAGTCGTGGCCTAATGGTTAGATAGTCGGACTCATAATCCAAAGGTTGTGAGTTCGAGTCTTGGGCTGGCAGGAATTGTAGGTGGGGGGAGTGAATGTACAGCACTCTTTCCATCCTCAATACTACGACTGAGGTGCCCTTGAGCAAGGTACCGAACCCCCAACTGCTCCCCGGCTGCTGCAGCATAAATAGCTGCCCACTGCTCTGGGTGTGTGTTCACCGTGTGTGTGTGTTCACTTTGGATGGGTTAAATACAGAGCACAAATTCCAAGTATGGGTCACCATACATGGCTGTATGTCACGTCACTTTCACTTTCATGCATGGAGCAGCTCACCTGAGCATTTGACTCCAGCATCTTCATGATGAACACAGTTACTAACACCCCATCCTCTTGATCTACAGTCCTTCAGTGTGGCCTCTGATCCACTACAGGCCACATAATCCATCCAGAATGGTCCTGATCCTTGTCCAAAATGAGCACCACCCAGAGCCTCTACAGCCTCTCCACATCCGATTTCTCTACACACCACTGCAGCATCAGTCATATCCCAGTCGTTATCACACACTGTTCCCCACTGACCATCATGATGAACCTCCACTCTACCACTGCAGGGACTGTTCCCACCAACCAACCTAACAGTCTCAAAATCTGTAAATGAAAGAGAGAGAAAGAGATATAACCACAGTAGCAGTAGAACAAGAATCATAGGCAGTATACAGCAAAATCAAGATACAAGAAAAATATACAGATAGTCTTACCATTAAACACACATTTAAATTAAACTGTTTACTATCATATGTGTACTTACCAGATGTGGTTAGAGTGATTATAGTGGAGAGTAAAACGAGTGTCAGACACCCCTTCATCTTCTTCTGCTTGTCACACTGTCTGTTTGACTGTCAGCACCTCTGCTCCCTCAAAAACACTAAAAAAAATTGGCTCCTGTCAGCCCCCTAAAGAGAGAGGGAGACTCACAGCTGCCAATGAGATTCAATGTTGACTTTTTATGTTAAATTATTAGTAATAATTGAAGTAATTATTTGACAAATCAGAAAGCAGTATTTTTATTTTCTCCATAAATATCAATAAAGTGTCAGCGCTGATGAGTGGGACTCCTCCTCCAGCATGAAGAGACACTTCACTGAGGACAGACTCGTGTCAGTCATAAGTCAGTGTGGAGACGTGTAAACGTAAAGCAGATTGATACAGAAACACTGCAGCTTATATTCAGCATCAAAGCCTGAAAAAATTGTGAAAAAAATGAATATTTTAAAGTCCGCTCGGTTTTTGGAGGGACTCTCTGCAGAGGTCTAGGAGGAGATCAATTGCGCCGCTGCGCTCATCTCTCATCGCCCAAACTACGAGAGGCTCCACCTGTTATCTCGCCTCCTGCTGTGGCCCCACTTGGATACGAACCTATGCAGCTGAGTGGTCTTCACATCTCCGCTGCTGAGCGTCAGCGCCACATCGTGGAGAGACTGTATGTATTGTGGCGCACAGGGGCATTATGTCGCGAGATGTCCAGTAAAAGACAGAGCTTGCCAGTAGACTGGGGATTATGTTTTCATTCTCCCTCCAGTAACATGTCCCGCACATTCATTGGATACTTAAGCAGCTACTAGATAAATTGTATTTTTGTGAAGGCTGAGAAGTGCATCTTTCATGCCAGTTCAGTATCTTTCCTGGGTTCAGTCGTGTCCACCGAAGGCATCAATATGGACCCTGCAAAGGTACGCGCCATCATAGATTGGCCTATCCTCCTTTTTTCCTTTCTGCTGAAGCCTGATTTGTGTAGCTGCACAAACCAATGGTGCTTCAGCCCGCCAGAAGGAGCGGGGCCAACCGCTATATAAGTCGGCCAATAGCACCATCATCAGATCATTTCTCCTTCAGCGACGAGGATCATCTCTTCACTGACTCTTCTGCAAGAAGAAGCCGTAGAAGAAGCTCCAGTTCTGCTTACCGCCGTGGAAGAAGCCGAGGCAGTGACATAAGCAATCTCTGCAGGCATCCAGAGCAAAAGCCTCGGCCGCGCCCATGCAGAGGCTGCACTCACTGATGGCTCATGCTCTTTCTGCGAGAGCATGAGTCTCTCTCATCTACGCTCGCGGGTCGCCTTGTTTCATCAAGGTGATCCTCCCCACCAGGCCCTCCTGTCTTTGTCCTCCGCTAAGAGGAAAAAACAGCATGGCAGTGGATCACTTTCAGCGGGCTCGAGCGGTGTCATGTCGGCTCAGCACCCACGTGCCCCACCCTTCCCGCGTCCTCTCATGCCGGTGTGCTTCACAAGTGAGGACCAGCGCCCCTCTTCACCTGCGAGTGGACTGGTCTCATTCGGCGCGTCCGAAGAGGACATTATTATCGACAATGTCACCGCTGATGACTCTGTGTCCTTTGCGGCGTCAGGAACGGAGGAATGGGGCGATTCTGGCGAGGAGCCCGAAGCAACCTCTCCCCCTCAGGTGCCAAAGCCAGACTCCAAGCTTATCCACATCCTTGCAAAGGCTGTGGAGGATCTGGGCCTCGAGTGGTCGGCTCCAGACGAGCCCGCCCATGGCTTACTGGACGAGTTGTTCCTGCCAGACACCCACCAGCAATCCTCTCGCCAATGCCCAGCCCTGTTCTTACCAGCCGTCCATGACAAGCTTACCAAGACGTTGGCGCTGACGAAAGAGGGTACGCCAAACTCCCCCCCTGGAGGAAGCAATCGCCGCACATCTGTACCCACCATCTGCCCTCGGCTTAAAGGGCCATGCAGCAGCCAGACAGGCCGGTTCAGCTCTGCATACAATTGTGATCCTTCAAGTTTTTCAAGCCAAACTTCTCTGTAACATGGACGAGCCTGGCCATGAGCACCAAGAGGCCTTTAAGGAGCTGCATACAGCAAGAGACCTGCCTCTGCGCGCTACAAAGGCCACAGTACAGGCGATCGGCAAGACCATGGCCAGTCTGGTGGTGCTGGAGCTAACGCTGACAAAGATGAGGGACACCGAGAAAATGGTCTTCCTCGACTATCCAGTCTCTCCGAAAGGGCTATTCGGCTCCGCTGTAAATGGGTTCACTGAGCAGTTTTCGAGGCTCAGAAGACGTTGCAGGTGCTGTGTCATTTCCTCCCTAAACACGCCGGCACCGCGGCTGCAGGCCGCCAGAAGAGCCCTGCTGCTCAGCCTGCAAAGCCAGTGCAGCATCAGCCTCAGCGGAAGATGGAATCTGGGCTGAAACAGCTAGAGAGGAAAAGGAGGGGCTCCATTCTCCCCTCGGCCGGAACACCCCCAAAAACAGCTCGCCTTCACTCCTCACCCCTTTGAACACCTCTGAGAGACGGAGTTTCATTTTCGGTTGGTATCATGATGGTGGTGCGGATAATAAAATAATTTTTTTGCTGTGATAGCGGACCCACATTCTCTAAAGAGCAAATTTCCTCATCCTCTCTCAGTCACAAACACTTATACGAATGCAGACTCCCCGCTTTTTCAAGGCGAGTTCTCGTTCGAGAAAATAAAACCTCTCGCCTCCCATTACACAGCCTGGGCAGTCATTCTGGGAATCTCGAGATGGGTTTTGGAAACAATTCGACTAGGCTATTCGCTACAGTTCACTCACAGACCGCCCCGTTTAAGAGGCGTTGTTCAAACCTCTGTCCCGGACAATGAAGCTATTGTTCTCCGGCAGGAGGTGCAAACACTGCTTGCAAAAGGCGCTGTGGAAATAGTGCCCCCAGCGAACAGTGAGTCAGGCTTTTTCAGCCGCTATTTCCTCGTCCCAAAGAAAGACGGCGGGCTCAGACCCATTCTAGATCTCAGACATCTGAACAGCTCGCTTATGCACGGGTCATTCAAGATGAAGACGTTCAAAAGATTCTCACGCATATTTCCCCCAAGGATTGTTTTTTGACCATGGATTTGAAAGAAGCTTACTTTCACATCCACATAGCCCACCGTCACAGACTGTTCTTGAGATTCGTGTTCGAGGGAGTGGCCTATCAGTATGCAGTTCTTCCATTTGGATTGTCCCTGGCCCCACACACTTTTACGAAGTGCATAGACTCTGTCCCCTCTCAGGCAGTTGGGAATCCGTGCATTGAACTACCTCGACTTTGGCTTGTTCTAGCCAGATCAGAACGGGAACTGACTGCTCACAAAGGGCTGCTGCTCAGTCACTTAGAGCGCCTCGGGTTGGTCATCAACCCATGCAAGAGCCAGTTGTTGCCCAGACGAAGAACTGTCTTTCTGGGAACGGTTCTAGGCTCCTCTAGGCATGGATCTCGCCGGATTGATCCCTGATGATTCAGCGATTGACGGCTTCCCTCAAACCGGGGATGACACGCCCCCTGAGGGTTTTTCCATAGGCTGCTGTGCCTTATGGCTGCTGCTGCCTCTGTAACTCTGCTGGGCCTGCTCCACATGCGGCCCCTCTAATTTTAGCTAAAAGACCAAGTCCCGCCCCACGCTTGGCGGTTGAAGAGATTTCCGGTCAGGGTGGACCACCGCTGTATCGAAGCTGTGGCCCCCTGGAATACCACTCACCTGTTTCAGACAGGAGTGAGGATGGGTGTGGCCTCCAAAAGGAAGGTGATCACAACAGATGCGTCCAACTCCAGGTGGGGCACGCTGTTGGAGGGCAATCCAGCATTCAGCTCCTGGGCAGCTCAGCAGCAATGCCTACTTATCAACAGCCTGGAAATGTTGGCAGTCTCCTTAGCCTTGAAAACCTTCCTTCTGGCCATCAAGGGTCACCACGTTCTAATCCGTTCGGACAGCATGACAGTGGTGTCTTATATCAATCACCAAGGCGGCCTCAGGTCTCACACCTTATACAGATTTGTTCATCACATCCTTCTTTGGGCACAGAAGGAACTCCTCTTGCTAAGGGCAGTTCATGTGCCGGGCAAGCTGAACCTGGGAGCGGACATGCTGTCCAGAAGCAAAGTAGTCCCGGGTGATTGGGCACTACACCTCTTCGCCTCGGAAGACAACTCTCATTGCCCAACATATTTTTCTATACAGATAGACGTCCCTGGCCCATGATTGTCCCAGGGCTCACCTGTATGCATTTCCTCCAATCGCCCTGATTCCCCAGATCATCAGGCGAGTCAGGGAAACCAAATGCTCCCTCCTCTTAGTAGCTTCCCTCTGGAAGAACCAGGCTTGGTTTCCAAAGCTGATGCAGCTCGTAACGATGGCCCTGAATCCTCCTCGCCCTCAGACTATGCCGTGTTGGGACTTATCCACGGTCCTAGCGGCCCTAAAAAGGCCCCCATTTGAGCCACTCAGTTCGACTGACTTGTGGCCCTTATCGCTTAAAACGGCCATTCTCCTTGCTTTGGCATCGGTTAAGCGTGTGGGTGACTTACAAGCGCTGTCAGTCAGCGCTTCGTGTCTTGGGTTTGGGCTCAATGACTGCAAGGTCATTTTGAAACCGAGACACGGCTATGTTGCTAAAGTGCTCTCTACTCCCTTTAGAGTGCATGTAATATCCCTATTGGCGCTCCCCACTGCAGACGGCGAGCAGGGACTGAATATTCTCTGCCCTGTTTGGGCTGTGAGAGTCTATGTGGAACGTTCTATACTGTTCAGGCAGTCTGAACAACTGTTTGTTTGCTTTGGAGGCCGCCAGAAGGGTCTGCCAGTTACCAAGCAAAGACTGTCTCGCTGGATTGTTGATGCAATAGCTCTGGTTTACGCATCGGAAGGACTGGTATGCCCTATTGGTGTGAGATCCCACTCCACAAGGGGAATGGCCTCCTCATGGGCATGGTCCAGCGGCATATATATCAGTGAGATCTGTGCGGCTGCCGGCTGGTTTGCCAGATTCTATAACTTAGACATCTTCGCCCTGCAGGCACAGATTCTATCTGTCTAACCTCCCATGTGGGTAGTGGTTTCTCATGCCCTCAGCCAAGCTTGGGGTGAGATAATGCCCAAGTCCCTTAGGGCCCTTTTTAGTGACTTATTAGTGTTGTATTGCAGAGCAGCATGTGATTGTTGCTTGCAGTGTGGCGTGATTGGATTCGTTCCCATACATAACGAGAGTAAACGTTCGAAAGGGAATGCTTTCAGTTACTTAATGTAACCTCGGTTCCTTGAGATAAGGGAATGAGTGTTATGTCACTTGCCGCACTACAAGCTGCTCGAATCGATGATCGTTACTTCAGTCGAATGATCTGATGAATGGCGCTATGGGCCGACTTATATAGCGGTCGGCCCTGCCCCTTCTGGCAGGCTGAAGCACCATTGGTTTGTGCAGCTACACAAACGTGAACAAATCAGGCTTCAGCAGAAAGGAAAAAAGGAGTTTTCCCATACATAATGCTCATTCCCTTATCTCAGGGAACCGAGGTTACGTTAAGTAACCGAAAGCGTTTTGCACTTTAATGTGGAAAAAAAGTGCCCTTTCGTTTGTGCTCTTCGTAAAAATGTTAACCATAGAAGACAAAACGCTTCTACATACAACTCTACATACATGATAATAGGCGTGTTTATAAAAATAAGCAGAGTTAATAAAAACCTGTACTTTTCATTGCACATTACATTCTATTACATAGGAATAGAACTTTACCCAAAACACAATAGAAAATGTAATGGTTTCCAATTTCCATACCATTATAAACCATTAGTTTGTTTGTTGGTGTTTTTATTTTTGTTTGTTTGTTTTTTTTTAATAATTTTTTTTAAATTATTTATTTAATATTCTTTGGGCGGACATGCAGTACATGTACATGCAGCAATTTAACTTGTCCTTATTTGCCCATAACTATTTTAGAAACTTTTTAATAACATATCACAGACTTGGAATGACACAGAGTTGGAATACTTTTCATTTACTATATAGATAAAAGCAACATATTAACCGCAACATATCAAACCGCGTTCAAAACGGTATACAAACAGAAACATTCAAATGAACAACAAAGTGTTTTCCAGACGCTTAACTTAGTAATTTAAAACATAACTATAGCATGCATGAATCAAGACATACATTTAATAATTACAGAAGCATAAATATTATAAAAAAGGGCCTAGGTCTTCTTCAGGCCTAGGTCTTCTTCAGGCGCCATTATGTCCCCAGGTTGCTATGGTTACTCCAACCACCACCAGTGCTGTGTAACGTTACCTTAAAAATAATAAAATTAAATTAAATAAAACCTAAACTACTTTATGGTAGTTTATTTTTGCAAAAGTCGTTTATTTGTTAAGAAGTAATCAGTCTATCCTGTCAGATGAAAAAAAAAGCCCCTGAAAAAAATGTTGTTACTGCTTTAAGGCGACATTCTGTCAGACTATAAGAAAATGTCTCAGGTTACGAATGTATCCATGGTTCCCTGAGTAGGGAACGAGACACTGCGTCCTCTAGGGGTCGCTATGGGGAACAGCTCGTCGTGACCCGTGTCTGAAGCATACATTGAAAAAACACCAACAAGTTGACCGGCGACAGCCTCTGACGTCACTACCGGCGCGACTATAAACAGGCACCGGGATAACTCGTCATTCACTTCTTTGTCTGAAGCTTGCGTCCGAAGCATGGCAGGGAGCTAGAGGACGCAGTGTCTCATTCCCTACTCAGGGAACCATGGTTACATTCTTAACCTGAGACGTTTCCTTTCAAGGCAACTTTGAACTGCGTCCTCTAGGGGTCGCTATGGGGAACAGTATACCCACGCCACCATGCTGAGGGGAGTGCAGGCCAGAATCATGGCGAACACTAAGTACCAACTCTACCATTTCCAAGGGAGTTGCCCCGGGACGTTTAGACGGCTGTCTGTGACAGTACCCCTTACGGCCAAAGGCCTAAGCTACATACCCAACTTAATTGTTAGGGCCTCGGTAGAGCTGAAGGCTTGGTATCAGGAAAGATTCCTTTAAAGGGATAAGGCTAGGAACCTAGCATTTTATACTAAGTCTTGCCTGTCACACAGGGGCTACCGCTTGCTTCGGCAAAAGCTTGCTGAAGGAGCTGTCTCAACAGATCTCCAGTAGCAACACCCTGTTTAGATAGGTATCCGAGGATACATAGGTGGAGTGGCGCCCAAGATGAACGGGGCTTTTACCACCCCAAGAAAGGGCACGAAGCAACCGCGCGAAGCCCTCACCATATAGGATTTTAGAAAGAACGCAGAATACTAGCGAGCAAACTTACCACAGTGTGGATTTCAGAAAGTGTGCAAAGACTTCACGTGCACACTTACCATAGCATGGATTTTCAAATACTGTTCTAAGGAAGGGCTCTCGTGGCACTCTGATAGAGCAGCTCATAGATGGAATGGTGCATCTCAAAACAGTATGTTTGAGAGTCATCAACTCGATCTGTGGAAATAATGCTGGAGTGCTCTGGGGAAAAACAATGAACTCAGTCTCATATGAGAGGAGAACTCCGAATCCAGAGTAGCGTGCTCATAGGCGAAACTTCTTGGAAAAGGGGAGAGCTGCTAAACTACCACGAGAAGTGCTTGAAGTGTATAAACGAGTACACACTGGCTGAATGGAGCCCAAGGAACCAAGATCTAATCATCTCAAGAAAGGGAACGAGGCAGAGCGCGTAACCCTTACCATACAGGATTTCAGAAAGTGTGCAGAGTCTTGTGTGCACACTTACCAATATGTGAATTTTTAGAAAGTGTGCAAATTGTTCACGTGCACACTGACCACCATGTGGTTTTCAGAAAGTACACAGAGCTTAGCGTGTGTACCTAAAGGTTCCTAAGCATCGCAGAGGCGCTGAACCGCACGGGAGAGGCAAGCTCAAATTGGACAAACCTCTAGCGAGGGGAGCATCACCTGAGGCAGCATATACAAGAAGACTTCTTTAACTGATACCTTCACTTCCCGCTGGATGCGACAGCACAGCTAAGCGGCCAGGAGACCCCTCAGGGTGACCTGGCTGGACATCCATGAAATTCCCTGGAGTGCTGTGCCAGGCCTGATGATCAAGGAGGCTCCCGCAGAAACCTGTGATCTAATACCGGAACATGAAGCCGGATGGCTGGTGCTGACGAGTGTTTAGTAAACACTGTAACTGAGCACTGCAAAGGAAACTCACAGAGTTTATTAGTAGACACATAACCACCAGCAATTTACACATAAGTATATACAGAAAGGGTTATTTTTATAATCCCACCCTCTGGCGCTGGAGCCCGCTCAAGGGGCGCCTCCTTTTAGTCCGGACCATCAGTAAGGTGGTGGCTATGAACATAGAACCAGCCAAAAACATTATTGGTCCAGCATAGGAAACTGTTATGCGTTAGAGGTTTCCACCTAACCTCGATCAGGTGGAGAGCTGGTGGTTCAAGGGGAATTAGGAAGGGGAGGATAAAAGCAGAAGTTAAAAATCCCTAAAGGGAACGAGTAGATACCTCAGTATCCCTCTGACTCAGACAAGAACGCTGCCTCATCTGGATCATATCCCTTAGGTTCTGCTTACCTCCTTTTGACCCACAATTCCTCTTACCCCTGCCCGCAGGTGGGGGAGGAGCGCGAGTCGCGACACTAGCCTTCTGTGCCCGTCTTTTGATCCTCAGATCGAGACAGGCCAGGACCCTTATGTTGTTTGGGCTCAGACCTGGACCTTCGTGGAACGAAGGATCTGAAAGCAGCGGAGTGCGCCTTCATCTCCCCAAACTTCTCTATCACCGTCTCAATGGAGATACCGAAAAGTTCAGAAGGCGAAACCTTAGCATTGAGAGAAGAAAGCCTTTTCTTTCTTCCCGATGTCTGCCAGGTTCATCCACAGAAGTCTCTCCGCTACCACCATGGCCACCATAGTCCTGCGCATGGCAGAGGCAGCCTGCTTGGTAGCCTGGAGAGAGGCCTGTGGTGCGGCGCAGCTCGGCTACCGGATCAGGAAAAAGGCCTTCACCTCTATCCAGGTCTCTTAGCAGATCAGTCTGATATGCTTGAAGCACCACCATCGTGTATAATAAAGCCACAGCCTGACCTGCTGCTGTGTATGCCATGCTATTTAAGCAAGATGTTTTTCTTGAAGGGGCTTAAATGGCAAGGAGGGAGATTAAGAGAGGATGTCTCCCCAGCAGAATGAAATCTCTTTCTACAGGGGGCATCCTCTCCTAGCAGTTTTCGCGCATCGCCTCGATGTCGGCAAAACTCTTATGCCGAAACCGATGGATGCGAGATTTCCTTTCAATCTCTGTATGGAGATCAGGCAGAAATGGAAGGCTCACCTGAGCTGGAGGGCTATGGTCGGAAAGATAACGCTCATTGAGGCGGCCTCACGGCGTCACCTTGTTAGCGTACTTTCATGGCAAGTCCAACCTTGCCGTGGCGCGATCAATAACCTCCAACAGCTCTACATACGCAGGGCAGGAGAATTGATAAGGCTCAGCCTCAGCATCTTCACCATCCTCAAATATCTCCTGCTTTTCCTGGGTAAAAACCCAGCAGAGCACTAACCTCAGTATCAGAAAGTGTTAAAGATAAAACATCATCCTCCCGAGGCTCTCTCTCGTCCGCCATCATTATGAGCGCGAAAGGAAAAGTCCCTCCCTAAATCATTCAGACAGATCCACCTGAAATTCTCACGAGCTCATTCTCCTCCGTGCCTCAGCAGTGGCGGGTCCTGAACCACGGGAAGCAGATGGCTGCCTTTTTTTTCCCTGGAAAGAGAGACGAACGAGAGTGGAGCTTTTTCCTTGAAAAAACGCTCGCAATGCACGCAGATTGCCTCCTCAAAGACATCGCGTGCGTGCTCTTTACCCATACAAATGACGCAAAGATTGTGTGTGCACACATTATTATTTTAGGAATTTCAGATGATATTAAAAGGTTAAACAACTACCAATAATGCTTCCTGTCCTATAGTCTCATCACCGAAAAGAAGCTACTTCTCATGCATTGGAAAAATAAAGAAACACCCTCCACAAAGATATGGCTTAGTGATCTTACTATCTCTCTACTTAGAGAGAATAAAATATATTCTTATGGATAAACTCCCACACTTTGAAAAAGTGTGGTCACCTCTCCTTCACTATCTCACACCTGGCAGTGGAAATTAATGTTTCCCTCTAACTATAATATAGTAGTATTTAGACGGAAGGATAAGGCTGGGTAGGGTGGGGAAGAGGGATTATTTAGGTTTGTGTTTTTTTTGTTTTTTTTTTCTGTACTCTGTATGTCTATCTGTTGATTCTGTTCTTCTTTTACCATTGTTGTATGTTCTAAAAACAAAAAAGAAGACAGTAGGTCCTAACTGCACATATTTCTATGTGGATATACATTAAACTCTTGTGTATGATGTAGATAATATAACGATATGAATATGTGCTCTAATAAAAATATTTGAAAACAAAGATCATCGGGTGTCAAATAACGCCAACATGGATGCACACATTGTCTAAATGCTTGCTAGTAGTCGCCATGATATACAGAGAAAGAGCGCTCTTACCAGTTCTTTCAGATGCACGCTTCAAAAAAAACAGTCAGTTTTGAAGACAAAGAAGAGAATGACGTGTTATCCCGGTGCCTGTTTATAGTCGCACCGGTAGTGACGTCAGAGGCTGTCGCCGGCCAACTCGTTGGTGTTTTTTTTCAATGGTATGCTTCAGACACAGGGTCACGACGAGGTGTTCCCCATAGCGACCCCTAGAGGACGCAGTTCGAAGTTCCCTTGAAAGGGAACATTTCATTTTAAATTCAATTTTCAGTTTTAAGTATTAAACAACAGTTGTGAAATTAAAACATGTCCAACTTCGGAGGAACTATCGGTCCTCCTATCAGACGCAGCTCTGCTGTGCACGCGCTGTCCTGAACTTGAGCGGGCGAGAGGCGCGCAGTTACATTCCCATACAGCACAGAGCTGTCTGCATCTAGCTAACTATTCTTAATGGAAGATAATTTTTTTTTTATCTTGGTTGGTTATTATAGGTTGGTTTTAATTTTCGTTTGAAAATAAATATTTATTTTTGTTTTTTGACTTTTATTTTTTTTTTTTGTGTCTCTTAGTAATTTTAACTTTTAATCAAACTCGGATATAAATGTAATAATGAAAAGTGCAGATTTTGATTAACACTTATCTATGTAAACACAGCTATCATGTATGTAGAGTTGTATGTAGAAATGTTTTGTCTTTTGTTTAACATTTTTACAAAAAGTGCAAATAAAGGGACACATTTTTTTCACATTAAAGTGCAAAACGAGCTTCTCATTTTATGAATTTAACCGGAGCCTATGGTTAAACCTTTCCCGCTGTCAGATGCATGCTCTGCTCTGACACGAGCACTGACGCACGCGCATACATAGGTCCATTCTTTCAGATCCTGTACATACTGCTGCACTGCCCAGAAATTACTACCTACATATTTACATATGGTTGGCACACATTTATTTTATGCATTTAAAGAAATACTGAGGAAAACAAACCAAAAAGGTGCGTATACTTTTGCGTCCATTCGTTTTTTAACCCAGAAATTAAATACGGAAAACGCGGTTTCTTCTTTAATGGTTCAAACACTGATGAATAGAATAAGCAGACACAAACTAATTTTCATTATTCAAAATTCGTATTTCATTAAAAATTGTAAAAATGAAATAAAACTTGTTTTTTAAAGGTGCCATGTGTAAAAATTGAGGTAAAAATATCCAAAAAATGACCTACACGCATCAAAAGAATGAGAAGAAATAAGGGCGATGATGTCCATTAAAAAAATGTCAAGTTATGGTGCTGCAGAGATATCTACCTTAATTAGCATTAGCATTACTAGCCACGGCCCGACAGGTGTCGTAATACCAGTTTCGGCCATGGGAGGCGGTATGCGGGCAACATAACCACCAGCCAACCTGCAATACACGAATAACTTGCACTGCTTGTGGGCGTACTTGAACCTGATGTCAATCGTGTGGAAAGTACAGCCCACTACTTCATTTCAGTTCAGGGAAGAGAGCGGAAGGATGGCTGAAGCCCTTGGCAAGAGACACCTACCACCACCACCCGCTACAGAGAAATAACCGCGCTCGGAATCACAAATCAAATCCGATAAGAAAAGGAGCCGAACCAGAGTAAACATCGGCACTGCTTTCCATCGCTGGAGACAACTGATGGACTTGAAAGAATTGGGGTTCTAGTAAAATATGTACGAATTTCTTTTGGATTGGTAAGTAAGATGCTGTTAGTATTTCCCTAGAAGTTTGTTTTATATGTTTGCGTATTTTTTTCGGGAAGTTATAACATAGAAATGTATCGAAGGCTGTTCGATAAACGTGCTAATGTTGAACATGAACATATTCACGGGTAAAGGTGAGAGGGGAGTAGCTTGAAGATGTCATGTTTCAAATCACTTGACATCACCCAATGTTCCTCTGGAGGCAAAAAGTCCTCTTAGGCTTCGGCTATGGCTCTAGGGTTGTTGTGAAGGTAGGGGCGGAGCATAGAGACTATGCTGTTTCTCGTTTGTTACTCTAGAGTAGACCAATTCACTTTATTGAGGCATACTGCCCCCATCTGGTAGGAATTTGAGTATGACTTGATTTTTTTGCCAGACATGACACATGGCACCTTTAATGTGTAGGCTAAATGCTAAATTTGATTTCTACCTTTTTTAGCGTCCCACTTTCACGCTACTGGCGTGGCTACCATAACTGCTTTATGAAAACTTTTAGCTTCGATATTTCTATCTTAAAGTGCCCCTAAGGTTACTAGTATTGTTTTGGGAGTCTTCTACAATACATTTACATGCATACAAGGTCAAACAACCCTTTCGTTTTCTCAAAATATGCATTTAATATCACCTCATTTCCAACGATTCTCAAAGATTTTTTGAAGCAGTTCTAAGATTCAGTCTCCCTAAATCCCTCCTATGGTTGATTTTTGAACGGATTTTTGTGAGATCGCGATAAACTGAAAATGGTCACATTTTTCACAATTGTTGTAACACATGCAAGTCCTGTCACCATTTCTCGATAACGATTGATCTTAGAATGTTTCTCGATAACGATTGATCTTAGAGCTTAAGAGCGTTTTCTAAGAGCCATTTTACGATCTTTTGTTACGGTTTCACGTGCATTTCCCAAAAATGCACTTAACACGATCGCACGTAGCACTACTTAGGAGTCACTATCCGTTTGTCACAGGGGCGGACTGGCCATCGGGAGCACCGGGACATTTCCCAGTGGCCTGATGGTCATTCTGGCCTGCTGGCTCCCGCTGTGCAGTCGATTCATGCTGCGGAGCTGACGTGCAATGGCTGGGATGCAACTGCGAATTAATTGACGGATTTATGAATCTACGAATCAGGCGATCGCGGAGTGAAAATGACACCACCACATGACCCAACATCAGCAAGGCACTGCCTAATTGGCTATATCCAGAGGCAGGCTTCATCTTTGAAAACCGTGCAAAAATCGGAGCGTAAAAGCAAAGGAGCAGAGCGGGAACATATAAAAAAAAGAAAAGCCCTGGCCACAGACGCATTAAGTTGATGCAAAATCCCAGCCATGTTCACCAGTAAGGGAGCAGGTCGGTCAGCATTACATTTACATTATTTTTACTAGGGGTGGGACGGTTCACTGAAAAAATCGAACTGTTCGGTTCTCCACACACGGTTCGGCACGCGCTGGAAACGCTGTTCAACTTAAATCTGACAAAGGATCTGTAATATGGTTTACTGTAAATAACATGTAAAACAAACAGGGTTCAGTTAATATATGTTTCTGTTGATGGATGAACATATTTTTTGAAAGTATCGTTTTTCCATAAACATAGCACATACAACGGTAGCGAAACAGTGACTCTAAAACTGTGAAACAAACCTAACCGTGAAAAAGTTGAACTGTTCCACCCCTTATATTTAAGTAATCATTTGACGGATGCTTTCATCCAAAGAGACTTACAATAGATACAAACTATTCTAAAAAAAAATACAAATATATATAATGATAGAAGTTTTAAAAGAGCATCTTTATGACAAACTAGCACACTGTTTTACATATGGGGACACAGTATTTTTTTAGTGCCAAATTTGACCAGAAATTTTGATTTTCCATTTCTAGCCTACAATATGTAGTCTAGTCTACAATGTTTATTTATTTATTTATTTGAAGGTGACGAAGGAAGCAACAGTAGCACTAGTGCTCCAAGTGCTCCTGCTGTTTAAACAAAAGGGGGTGGACAGTTCAGCTTTTGAGTCAGAGCAGGAACCTTCCGGTAAAGTTTAAGCTATAAGCAAAACTAAACATGCTGGCTATACTCTTAGAGCAATATGTGCTTTTATGATTTATAAGATCATCAGTAGTAGGACTGTGATCATGGGGACATACAATTGATGTCTGCACAATTAATATAGATTACTGAAAGTGCTTATTTCATATAGCAGAGAAACTAGATGTGCAGAGTGAGAGAGAGAGGGATTCAGGGAAAGATGATATAGATGGTGGATTCCTAGTGAGTTTTGAGGGTTTATTTATTTATCCATTCATATTATGTATGGTAGTCTACCTGTTACATCAACAAACAGGGTTAGCCTACAGGTTTAGCAGTCTGGTGGACACATGAATTGGGTGGTGGTGACTGCACCAACAGAGGTGGCCTGGGGTGGAGTCAAATTCCCGGCCTGATTTACTGTCCCAGTCCGCCACTGGTTTGTCAGGTGCTGAAATGTCACATTAGAACTGTAACTAACTGCAGTAATTCAGGCAAAAGGAGCCCCAAGTATTGAATGCTACATGCTCATACTTTTCATGTTCATACTTTTCAGTTGGCCAAGATTTCTAAAAATCCTTTCTTTGTTTTGGTCTTAAGTAATATTCTAATTTTCTGAGATACTGAATTTGGGATTTTCCTTAGTTGTCAGTTATAAACATCAAAATTAAAGGAAATAAACATTTGAAATATATCAGTCTGTTTGTAATGAATGAATATAATATACAAGCTTCACTTTTTAAACGGAATTAGTGAAATAAATCAACTTTTTGATGATATTCTAATTATATGACCAGTACCTGTAAATTATAATCAATTTTAATAAAACAAAAGACTACATTATAAAACTCTAACAGTAGGCTATTTAATATTTGTTGTTCTCCAGTTGTCAGTCAGAATGACAGAATGACAGTTCTTGCGTGAACATTATAGAACATATAGGACACCCAAGCCAATTTATTATACTTTCCTTTTTGTCTTAGTGTTTAAAATATTTATTTTGAAACAAATTAATTAAATATTTCTTAATTAAACAGACTTGAGTGAGCAGGGTAGGCTATGACAGCTGTGATTTCATACCCTCCCATGCCCAGCTGATGCAAAGAATAGAATTTATATCTACACAGAAGAATGCCCTGTCTAGACTCTGCCCCAGTACGAGTTGTGTCTCAGTTTTTTTTTTTTTTTTTTTGTTCATGAATATGGTGGAATATGTTTAAAATGAATGGTTTATTTATTTTTCCGTTTTGAAAACAAAAATGAATAAAAGGAATTATCCGAAGATACATGGACCGTACACGGACCACACAGCTTTGAACAAGTCAGTACTGAGGATTTTAAAAGTACCAAAAAGTAGCAGGACATTCAGTGGTTTCATTTATGACTGCAACCAGACTGCAACACATGTAGGCCTAAATAGATGAAGACACAAAACATGCAACTCTGCGCTTGTTTTATTTTATTTATATATTATTATTGTTCTGTTGTTAATCATTATTAATTAATAATTCATTGTTATAAAGTGATTCATATGGTTTATTGAATGAATTTCAAACATTTTACAGGTTGTACACATGCAACAGGTTGTTACAAGTTGTACATGAAACAGTTCTGCAGCCTAATAAATGATGCATACGTAAATCTAAAATCTACAAGCAGAGGGAATAGCGAACATAGGCGAGTCAAACTGAAGTGGCAATCGTGAATGATAAGTGAAAGAATGATGCTGCTGTCCTTTGTCTTTTGGCAGAGTGAAGATCCAAGTGGCAGTGGAGAAGTTGAGACGTAGGAGGATGATGACACACACACACACACACACACACACACACACACACACAAAGAACACAGGAGGTAACTTGGGATCGCTGGAGACAGGTAAGTATAACAATGGTAGTCCTTGAAGTAAGCATGTAGGTAAGTCAGACCGGACAGTGGCTGTGTGTGTGTGTGTGTGTGTGTGTGTGTGTGTGTGTGTGTGTGTGTGTGTGTGTGTGTGTGTGTGTGTGTGTGTGTGTGTGTGTGAGTGTATTTTATGTGCCAGTTAATTAAGGTGCTGATGAGGTGCAGGTGTGTTTTACTTTCGGACCTTAATGCCCGACAACCACATGTCCCTTTTTCAAATCTTTATTGTGAGGGTCTTCGTTATATATAAGTAACAGAGGAAGTGAAACTGTTAACTCAGCACAAGCAGGGAAATGGAATGAGACAGTCTAGGAAAAAAACAGCTATATAAATCATGTCTTGTTATTGTCTGGTGATTTAATGCTGATGCATGCAACAGGGTACAGAAGGTGAAGGCCACAGGGTGTTAGTCTCACAATGGCCACTTTTTGATAGAATGTCTTACTCCTCAAATACCCCTGTGGCTTATTAAAGAAAGTAAAGAGATTCTTGTGATTGCTGTTTTTGCAAGGATAGACTCTGATACATAGCAAACTAATGAAACCCTCTCATTAAAACATATTTACGCTTATGTTTCCGATTTTGTACTCTGCTCTTCAGGTTGCAAATGATAGGTATGGGCATAATCATCTTAGCTATCTGTGTCTGATTCACGTTCAATTGATTGATGAACAGTCGGAGAAAAATGTTTCCATTTGTTTAAACAAATGCATAGATCTGCAAGGTCTGATTGTACATGAAACGTTGGCCCATCAGAAGGTAAGCCAATATATGAGCAGTTTTAATCTTTGAAGGCGAATGTCAATGGCCTGTTCGCCCTCAGGTTATCCGTCATCTGGACTATCACAGACATTTGCCTCGGCATATTACATTCAACTGAGTCAACGCACACCATTTCTGAGGTTATCTGTTGGGTTTTCCATACTGAGTGTAACTGCATACAAAGCAAATAGAAGCATTCCCCTTCTATTTAGTTCATCAGCACACTTCTCTGTAAGAGTGCAAATGCGCATGTGTGATTTCCGTTACATTTGACTTCAGCTGCTCTAATCTCTTTAATATTATCACTCAGGTCTGAATTCATGATGAATTCTATGTCTTTTGTTGTTACCTCCTGTGGTAAGTTAATAGGATCTGGGAATAATTCGGCTACCGCTTCTTTAATAGTCATATCTAGTACCGGGTTGATCACATTGATCTGCACTTAAGCGTCCTTTCCCTCTATGCCCCATGCACAGTAGTACATTCCTGCATCAGAAATCTGTACATTGGCTACAGTGATATTCAATAACCATAACCATCTTTTCATCTGGTCTCTGAAAAACATCCCTGTCTGTTCCTGTATCGAGGAGAAACCTTTGTGGTTGACCATGTACATTCAATGTGAAATAAGATAGATCTTCACTGTGATTTGAGAAAGTGAGGGTCATCATAGATAAATCAGAACCGACATCACTCTGTAGGCATCCCTATTCTTGCTTAGTGTGCCGTGTAGAAGGATATGTTGAGCCTGATTGCTGCTTCCTGTTTTCTTGCCTCTGTGGCTGCACACCACGTGGTTTACTATCGGACCTTAATGCTCGACAACCACATGTCCCTTTTTTTCCGCAGTGATAGCACAGTATTTCTGATCTTCGTTGTTGGTCCAAATAATGGTTTCACTTCTGCTTCTTGGTCATGCAGTTTTCGCTGAGGTCTCTACCCTGTAAACATAGTATTCTCAGTGTTCACTATGAAACCACCAGATGAATCTAGTTCCCTAACTCACTTCCCTAATGCATCTATGTCCATATCATACAAATTTGTTGTTGTAATTCTGATCAGTTTTGTTTGTTTAGCTTGCATGTCATTCAGGAAGGTATTTATAAACAAAGCCTTTAAGTTTCTGCTTGGTACTTGCAATGAATGATAAATCTTGTTTATTACCTAGATGTTTGTCTAAAAAGATTCTTAGTTCTTGGAAGAAAATGTCATGATTTTCAGGCTTTTCCAAAAAGTGTTCGTGGCGAATTGCAGCCATGCTTGAGCCTGTTATTTTATCATTATCATGACTCAGCATCAGACACTCAGTAGTTAACATTACTTCGGTTACTACACCCTCCAATGTTCTTAACAGAACTGCTCTGTAATCTTCACCAGAAAAAATAGCATATTTCATATGTGTCTGCAGAATAGTTAAGAATTTACCAGGATGTTGAGGGGAAGGTAAACTTTTGCATATTAATTCCATGTCAGACATTTTTAATGGTCTAACATTGATGTTATTTCCAGCTCTAACCCATACCATTGCATTTTGAGTTGAATTTGATGGTTGAGTCTTGTTGTTAGACAACTGACCGTATGCCTCAGCGTATGGACTATTATGTGTATTTTTAGTCTCTACAGACGGCGGATTCACAGAGGGCGGTGCAGAGGGTTCAGACATGTAGTATGGTGATGGTTTTCCTGTCGTGGGGCAATTTTGTTTAGCTACATAAGCAGCAACTTGTTTCAGTTCTGGGCCTTGATCCCAGACTTTTTTTCATTTCCTGCCACACTTCGTAAATTTTGGTTATATATTTATAATCCCATTGTGGGTCACCCCACCCGTCAACTTTTAACCAATTTCATAAAGCCTTTAACCGTAATAGGATTTCCGCAAAGTAATACACGCTGACGTGATCAAAAATACAGTGTGATCAGTACTGTATATCCAATCACTCTCCACTTTAACTTCACATCACGCTGGCGCCAATACAGGATGGCCGCCTCCGTGACGTGCTCTGCAGTTGTTTTTGTGTTTTTGTTAGTTTGTCCTGCCTTTAGTTATATTCCTGCAATCAGTTTCAGCAGGGACGAATTGCTGGACATTCGGCACCACACATCTCCCGATATATTACCGGTTTTCAACTATTTCGAACGCCGTTTTCTGGCATCAATCTGGCAAATCTCTTTTCTATTCTCAATTATATGGACGAAATAATTGTTGTATTTTGGACAAATAAGGATTTCTCACACTCTGCTGCTCTGTGTTTCACTCGAAACACTCTTCATTAACTGCAAGCCATTCTATTCACTGCTGGAATTTCACTCATTCATTCTGGTGAGTGTTTACATCCCTCCACAAGCGTACGTGAGCCTGGCTTTACAGAAACTCGCTGATCAGATCACAGAGACAGAACAACAACGCCCGGACTCTGTTTTAATCATACTCGGGGACTTTAATAAAGCAAATCTCTCCCGTGAGCTGCCAAAATACAGACAGTATGTTACATGTCCCACCAGAGGCAGTAATATATTGGATCACTATTACACCACAATAAAGGATGCATATCACTCTGTTCCACGAGCAGGTTTGGGGCTGTCTAATCACTGTTTGGTTCATCTTATACCGACCTACAGGCAGAAACTAAAATCAGCTAAACCTGTATTAAGGACTGTAAAAAGATGGACTAATGAAGCAGGGGTTTAAACGATTCGTCACCTGCAGCATCCTCACGTGTGATACAGCATACTAGCAGAGACAACTTCTTTATGTTTACAGACGTGATGTAACGACGCAGCCCATGCTTGAATTTCCCGCAAAACCTTCCTTTATCATTCAAATTACAAAACTTTATTACAAGCTTACCAATGTGAATTGAGCTGTAGTAAGGTAACAGTTTTGAACAATGGCTGATTATGTACTTGCTCAAAAATTTATTTGGATCATTTTTTAACCAAAAAAGTTACGGACTGCAGCTTTAATAATTATCACATAATTAATGTTGCCAGCCAAAGTGTAACAACAATGGAACCAAAGTCCCACTAATGACTAGTGATTAACCAATCACTCTCCACATTAATAGTTATCAACTAACTGTTGCCAGCCGAAGTGTAACTACAACGGAGAGGCCACACTAATGAATAGTGATTAAACCGATCTCTTCTCTTTATGAGATACTAACAGGATCCTACAAGGGTAAGCGCAGTATTTCATTTCAGAAATATACAAAAACACTCACCCCTTTTATTGTAGGTCCTCCTCTGATCTTCGGCACACTTTTCCTCCTCGCTCTCTGGGCTTTTCCCTGGTTCACAAGGAGAGACCCCCACCTTTTGCGCACGAGCCCCCAACTGTTAGAATAAATTGTCTAAGAATATCTGATCGAGTTGAGCAGTCGAGCGGTGGAGCACAGAAGCTGGTACCAGGGACCAATAATGACACAGACACAATCTTTATTGTGAGGGGCTTCGTTATAAATAAGTAACAAAGGAAGTGAAACTGTTAACTCAGCAAAAGCCAGGAAATTATATGAGACAGTCTAAAAACAGTTATATAAATCATGTCTTGTGATTGTCAGGTGATGAAATGCTGATGCATGCAACGGGGTACAGAAGGTGAAGGCCACAGGGTGTTATAGAATCTCACACTTACTGAAACAACAATTTGTCTGAAATGTTTTTTATTGATATTAACAAGACCAAAAAAAAAAAAAAAAAAACATAAAATTTCATGAAGGCAAAATCAAAAAAGTTTTAATACAAAAATGGGGGGGGCTATAAAAACGTGATTTTTTACACATCAATAACAAAATCACTCAAACTTTGTTTAGATTTGTTGAACTGAGGCAGGGGGTGAGATCAAATGCCCCACTTCTTTATTTGACTTCTCCTCCACATTATCATAATCTGCTATTAAAAACAAAATCTTATACCATGTATTTCTCCCCATCCTGGCACAAACAGCTCGAATAGTTCCGGGTTTGATGAAAGCTCGCCTTCCAAAAAACGAAATGTGATGCGATTGGTTAGCTGTACCAGTGAGTTGTGATTGGTGAACTGCTTAGACAGTGTTTCAGTACTGCCCCGCCTCTTGACAAAGCAGCAAGTTCTAGAGGTCTGCAAGCCCATTGGGTTCCGACTGGGCCCTACATGCTGAGTCCATTCGGGCCAGGCTCGAGCGTTTTTTTTTTTTTTACAGATCGGGCACGGGCTCATTTAATTTCTCTCCTTTCATTGTGCCCATATATGCGCAGAGCACACATAGGCTACTGTATGAAATACTATTATAATGATTATAGGTTATTATAAATATTATACATCGCCTACACAATATGCAACGCATATACACACGCATTAGCATACAGGTGACAGTTGACCATGCAAGAAGTTGGAGAAGTTGGAGCATGGGGAGTTAGTAAAAGTTCCCAATGCTTCGGAAAGAGCTGCATTTTGACAGAGTTTTGATTTGATTACCACGACAAACAACGAGCCAACTGGTCATGCGCAGTGCTCGCCATCTCCTCATTAGACGCCCCTTTGAGAAATGCATTTAGGCTATATGGATTGTGATTATAATAATTTTTTTGTTTGTTTTCTATACGTTTTATTTCGTTAAGTACTAATTTAGTTTTCTATAGATATATTTATCATGTCTGGTAGGCATGTATTCGCTGAGTTTTGGTTTATTTTTGTGAAGCGCTCCTATTCAAGACCAGATGGCAAAAAGCGCATCATGTTTGCTTTCTTTATTTTATAAAAGCACAACGTTTTGTTGATATTGTGAGTGAACAAAAATAAAAGTAGACCCTTTACAGTTACGAATGATGAACTACTCTTACCTTATGAGCAAAAATGACGGCATATCCACGGAAAACATGCAAGTGATCACCTGGTGCCTCCATGTCCAGCGCAGCTTCCACTCTCAGCACAAACTATTGGATATAGCGCACATTTATCTAGGTTTAATGTTTAAACTTTGTTATATGCTTGAACTGTAGATTTTATTTTAAGTTGTGATGATTTGAGATGGCTAAATTGATCAAACATATATGATCAGCTTACTGTCTGCCGCTGTCTGCTTGGTCATTACTTTAAAAAACAAAAACTTATATTTAACTAACAAAAAATGCCCCAAACTTTTTTTGAAATTAACTTTATAAAAAAAAAAAATTAAACGAAATATAATCACTTTGCCATTACATACAAAACTGTATATTTTTTTGATAGCTAAAACAGTAGTAGCTAGGCTATAAGCTGTTTTGGGGGGGCGGGCTCGGGGCGGGCTCGGGTCGGGCTGGTAATTCTGTAAATCTGTCGGACACGGGCCGGGCTCGGGCCTGAGCGTCTCGGGCCAGGGCCGGGCTCGGGCCTAAATTTGAGGCCCGTGCAGGGCTCTAGCAAGTTCCTCTGTCTGCTCCGGTTTAGTTAAGGATGACGTCAATATTGACATCAATTTGAGCTGGATTAAGACCCAGAGAATATTGAACAAGAGGATCGCGCAGAACCTTTGCATGCACGGATATTGCAAGATATATTACAGTGGTAACGTTATTGGTGTTTTTATTGGTGCTTATATAGGCTGCTTCCCCACTCCCTTTCCACACGTTAAGCGAATAAAGCTTCAGTATTTGAGTAGTGAGTAGTTTCTGTGATGGTTATTGTTAGGGGGTCGGGTTATGCAATAGAAAATATTTTTCAGCTGTCATCAAAAAATTTTAAGTTTATGAGATGACATGACTAATACAGTGAAACAAACTTGTGTGTGTGTGTGTGTGTGTGAGAAATGATTTTGTATTTCTTAATATATCCCCTATGTAATGTCATTGTAAGGAAAACCCTCAGCCCTCAGCTCAGCAGGTGGAGGCTCTGAAGAAATAATAAAAAAGGGCACATAACCGTGTTTGAAAAGAAGAAACCAAGAAGGATCAGCCCAACCTTAAACTGCAGATGGAGCTATTTCTGCAAAAGATTGAAGCTCAAAGCAAATAATCAGCCACAAAACCAGACTAAAAACGGGTTGAAGTCATTTAAAGCATTTTAAAGTTGAAGTGCACCATCACACAATAAACTCTGCAGTTGGGACAGATGTATAAATGTGTATGTAAATAGACTGACTGAATACTATAATTAGCTTATTTGTTCATTAGGTAAAAAGCATTATTATCAGTATAAAAATAATTTACTGAATACTAAATACTGAAATGCACAAATACTAAAATTTGTTGTTACCAAACATTTATATATATATATATATATATATATATATATATATATATATATATATATATATATATATATATAAAATGAAATAACATAAAAAGGCATTAGTAGCAACATAAGTAAGTCCCAGTAGCTCCAGTAACTAATATGTTTTAATGAGCAGAGATAGTGGGTGTGGTCACTGAGTCATATGGCCCCTCCTTCTTTGACTCCTCCCCCACATCGTCATAGTCTGTTTTTAAAAACAAAAGCAAATTCACATAATTCATTGTAATAATTTCATCTAGATTTAGTTTAAATAAGAAATGTAAACATTATAAGCATATAATTAAAAAGTTTAAGGTGACAATAACCTACCTAGGTTTCTCTCATCTTCATCGCTGTTCTTCACATCATCATCCTCCTCCTGATCTTCCTCTGATACACATGTAAAACAAAAACTCACACTGTAATTTGTAATATAGCTTGTCATGTCATAGACATCTCATGACTGACTGAGACTATTTGATTAAACCTGATGAAGCCACAATGATTCATTAATGGTAGCATATATATATAAACACCTATTTTAAACTGTAGTTTATACTTTTTATTATGTAATTTGTAAATCTATTTAGTCAATTTAAAACAGTAAATCTATTTAGACAGACTCAAGTACAAATGTTACTGCTGCTCATCAGTGGCAGCTGTCACAGTTGCTAGGCTACAAGAGGAATCCTCCATAGGCTACACCATCCCATTTAAGAACTCTCAGTTTGACCTTCACTCACTTCGAATTCGTTACAGCAGGATGGATTCTGATACGCTGTCAATTTTTTATCATTCATCAGCTGGAAAAAAAAATAATTTTGAAAGTGATTCCAACGATATCTTTTTCTTTGTCTTTATCGTTATAGTTGTGGTGTGGACTCTGCTGTTCTTTAATACTGAAAACGATTTTTAGAACTATATCTTTATCGTTATCTTTATAGTTATCGTCCTTGGTGTGAACGGGCCTTAAGAGACTTATAAAGAAGCTAAAAGCAACGTTTAGTAAACTCTAAGACTGATTCTTAACTGTTGACTGAGGTGACACTTTAAGTGTTGCAAACTAAGGACTACAATGATGTCAACACAAAATGGCTGACCCCGACCTCTGAATAATTTAATTAAGACACTAAAATATTTTAATATTTAAATTTATTTAAAAAATGCTTTGCATTGTGCAAAATTATCACAAATGTTTATCTATTGGAATGTCTCCTCCTTTACAGTTGGAGCACTGATGTGAACATGAGTTCCATCAATGGATCCGCCACCAACAACTCCAGAAAAGCCCACAATCCTCATGAAAGTGACTTGTTTTTGCAGCATGGTTTGACAGGCAGTTGGAAAGTCAAATAACTAACATATAATAGTGGCAAAAAGTGATGCTGGTCTAGAAAATTAGACATCTTCACCCTTAATTTAAAAATATATATATAATAATAATAATAATAAAATGTTAAATATTTTGTAAGCATGTTGCTTAGTTGCTTAGAATCAATAGTGTTATTTGTGATAATGCAATGAAACATGCCAACATGCCAATGCGGTCATAATTTTTGACCATGCAGTCATACAAAGAAATTATAAACACATGGAAAAACAAGAGAGGACCAACGAAATATTAACAACCAATTATGTTGTTGTCATTGTCAGTGTTGCCAATTTAGTGACTTCCTTATCCCTTTTGAGATTTTTTCAAAAGGGCAAAAATCTAAATCTAAAAAAGCTAAATCAATTTCTTGGACAAACCTTATCTAGATTCAAAGACTTTCCCACTGATCTATATTTATATTTATATAGATCAGAAAACGCGTCATTATGACATAATCTAGCAACATTTATCTGCTGTTTTAGCTGCTTTCAATTGAAAGCAGTTGGCAGCACTGGTCAGTGTTTTTCCCCTCATATTTTGATGGTTTAATTGTAATGTAGGGTCATAAAATAATAATATTTTGTTAATAATAATAATAATAATAATAATAATAATAAAAATGCTAATATAATGGGTAATTATCTTTTGGCCACTGTTGTGTTTGATGAGTTTAGTGCCACAATAGTGAAGACCCTGCTCACTGTGTCATCACCTGTGTCAGTGCATTGCTGCATTTTTCTGCATTGCTGCATTTTTCCAGCCAAAAAATTTAATTACTACTTTTATTTCTGCAGTGGAAGAAGTTATTAAATTTCTTACTTGGTCAGTTACAGAAAGAATTGACTATCTTGACAATCAAGTTTGTATTGTTTTATCAACTCCATATCATCATATAACTCCAATACGTCATATCTTTATTGAAAAGTGTGTGTCTCCTCCTCTTTACTGCCATCTTGTTACTCCTAACTAGGTTAGGAGACCTTTTCAGCTCTCTTAAATATTTTAGGATCTGAGACCTAAGTCTTAACTCTTAGGAACCTTTATGAATTACTCTTAGGGCCCTATCATACACCTGGCGCAATGCGCGGCGCAAGTGTTTTTGCTAGTTTCAGCCCGACACAGTTCTAATTTTCCCGTCCAGCATCGCGTTGTTTAAATAGCAAATGCATTTGCGCCCATTTGTGCGCTCAGGGGCGTGCTGGTCTGAGAATGAGGTGTGTTCAGGCGCATTGTTGGCGCGTTGCTATTTTGAGGAACTGAAAATAGACTGTGCCATAGACCAACTCAAACCTGGTCTAAAGTCTGGCGCAATGTTTTTTCTTTGATATTTAAAGAGCGCGTTAGTATAGACGGGTCCACAACGCGCATAACCACTGCTTATTACACACACAGGGATGCACAGCAGCACACAAACATGCCAAATATTAAAAATTAAAGGACTACAATGTAAAATAATATTATTGTGTAGGCTACATAAATATAAAAATGCCTACATGTCATAATGGATAGTCAATGCATGTATCAGAATTAGGCTACTTATTTGCTCGAGCACAAGCAGCTCTGTTCCATCGCGGAGATGCGTTCTGTCTTTGCACTTGCAAATTCCACCGTGTAAATAGCAAATCCATCATGGCACGAGCACAACTGGCTCTTAAAGGGTATGGGAGATGAGACTCTGATTGGTTTATTGCACGTTACGCCCAAAAAACTCCCATTACTCATTATGAGAATAGGGACAACCCATTTAGACCATGCCGCCCGGGAGCGCCGACATTTTTCCTGTCATTAAAATAGCAAAAGTGAATTTTGACACGCCCTGAGTGCACCTGCGCCGTGCGCTTTACACTTTGCATTTAGATCGTTAAAATAGGGCCCTTATTCTTAAATCTAAGAATAAGATTAAAATTATGTCATTCTTAGAATTTTGACACACTTAAGACTAAAATTTTACTCTGAGTGGCTTTATACATATGGCCCCTGGTTTTGATCTTTTATAAGTGGGCTTTTTGCCAATGCCTTGTCAAGTTAAAAGTTTAACTTTTTTTTAGACCATGAGCTCTTTTTATTTTTACTGCATTATGCCTTGCTTTTTTTAAAAGCTCACATTCATTCTGTGTGAACAACGCCTGTTTATTAAGCTCAAGCATTTTAGGGTTAATTCACACTGAAACAACAGATGATGACAATCATCAAATTACGTCAGAGTTTTTTGGAAAATCACAATTCAGCTTAGACTTTTCACAACATATTTAGTTCATGGAAACAAATGAAGACTAATGGCAACAGACACTGACAGGGAGACACAATGATCCAACAAAACCTGACAAGTGTGTCTGTTGCGTTGGTCGGCATCTGTCAGTGCAGTTTAAATTAGTCTTTGTTTTATGTGGCTGGCCTTTTTTTTTATAGCAACTGTTAAACAGTCAGAAGTTTTCAATAAACTGCATCGACTCAAAGAGCTGATGCAATCGTTCATATCATATTTTAATTAACTTATTTGAAAATAAATTGTGTTTGGGGAACTAAGTTAGTTCTTTATCTCTTCCAGCTGTACAAAAGCACCTAATATGAAACCGCTTATCACTCTCGAAAATTTCAAACGGGAAGAAACTTTCGCTGACACACACATAAACATGCAGCTTTGTGGTTTAGAGTCTGATAAACTCTCATCTACAGATGCATCTGATTACACAAAAACAGAAAGATAAACAGTTGCACCCATCTGACATTCTCAGTTCAGAGACTTTAATTGAAATATTGAAATCTTAAAATTTATTAGGTAGATGTGAATGATAGAAAAGCTTTAATTCCACAGTGGATCAGGGCCTGTATGTATAAAACCTCTCAGAAATGCTCTTAAGAATAGTCTGAAGCTTTGACTTAAGTCTTAAAAAATTCTTAGTTAAAAGTAGGACTTTTCTAAGAGTAGGAAAATTTTATAAAGAAGCTAAAAACAACTTTTAGTAAAGTCTAAGGCTGATTCTTAACTGTTGTCTGTGGTGACAAACTAAAGACTACAATGATGTCAGCCCATGGTGCAGCATGGTTTGATGATCAGTTGGAAAGTCAATGAACTGACATGTAGTGGCCATAAGTGATGCCGGCCTAGGAAATTTGACATCTTCATCCTTAATTTAAAAAAAAAAAAAAAATGTTAAAAATGTTGTATGCATATTACATAGTTGCTTAGAATCAATTGTTTTATTTGTGATAATAATGCAATGAAACTTGTCAACATGCCAATGCGATCATAATTTTTGGCCACGCTTTCATACAAAGAAATTATGAACACATGCAAAAACAACAAAATATGAATAACTGATTATGTTGTAGTCAATATCAATGTTGCAGATTTAATGATTTTGTCACTAGATTTAGTGACTTCCTCACCCCTTCTGAGATTTTTTCAAAAGCCTATTGCAACAAAATAAATTTCTTGGACAAACCTTATCTAGATTCCAAAACTCTCCCACTGATCTGTATTTATATTTATATAGATCAGTGAATATTGTGTTATTTTACTTTATATTGTGATATTTACTCAATATGGTATTATCTTACTTAAAATATGATGCATGGTCAGGAAAGTAATCAATATACTGATTAATATGCTGAGTTATTACAATACTGGATGTCCTAATGTAGAATGTATGTCTGAGGGCCTTCCACTGGGCAGTACTGGTGGTTTCCATTGGATTGTATCAGTAAACTTAACCCTATGAACTTTGGGTGACTTCCAGAGTATGACAGGTAAACAAGTTAGATGTATGTCTCATGTGACCACCTTACAGGCAGCAGAATAAAGGTGGCTAATCTGGCCAAATTCCACCATTGGCCAGGTGGGCTGATAAGAAATTGTGGCAAACCAAGTAGGTATAGCCAATTTAAAAAAACGAAACTACCAATTATGGTAAGAAAGAGAGGTATAAATACGGGTATAAAACTGCGTACACTATTCTATGTCAGCCACGACACAAGGATATGTTTTCTACATGTATTTACGCTTTGATTTGAAAAAAACAGCGCATCTGTGCAGCGCGGCTGACACAGAAGAGCATAAGCTGCTGGCGTTCAGCGGATATTCTGCAAAATGGCGGATGTTTTGTGTATGTGTAGAACTTTTCAGGTATGTTTTTAAGTTTTGTGTTATGGTTTTGAGTTTAGTGTTAAGGTTTTATTTGTGTGAAGTAGGACTTTTCTAAGAGTAGGAGACTTTTATAAAGAAGCTTAAAGCAACTTTCACTAAAGTCTAAGAATGATTCTTTAGTGTTGACTGAGGTGACACTTAAAGTCGTAATGAAACAGAAGTAGCGATTGTCTTTTTTTCTCTACTGTGACGTCTATCCAAGTGAAACGACAGCTGAAATGAGAAGGTGAGACTTGATTTCGTCCTTCTGGAATTGATTGGATCGTTGGAAGTTGGGGCGTTGCTAACAAAATGGAGGCAGATCTGAATGCCAGTTTGCAGTTAGTTGTGAGGGGATTTCTCTCCACTGGATTAAGTGCCGACACCCTAGCATGAAGAATTTTTTTTTTTTTTGAGAAAGGCGATGAAGAGGACGATCAACGGCACAAAACATACCTAACATCACGCTCGCACGCGCGAGAGAGAGACTTTCTGAATGACTGAGTGCGTCCACCATCAGGTTACTGTAAGTCATATTCATAAAAAAAAATTAGTTTGCGATGTCCTAAGAGTAATGTTGTGGTAATACCCCATATATCCTTTCAATTTTTAAGGGTAGTGTTCTCCCCCATGGCTTGCGTCAGCACTGGTCTATGCATTGATTTCTATAAAGTGAAGCATCAGCTTCAGTTATCCCCCCAGCGTCACTAGTGGCATACCCCGTGACCAGAAAAGAAAATGAGTAGTTTTGAGGGGGACATGTGACATATAACTAGGGCACATTCATTTTTTTAAAAAATAATGAAATGCACAGATAAATTATAATAAACACTACAGTATTCCATTAAAAAATAAGAATTTTAAATTTTGATTTAATGGTGACTTTAAGTGTTGTGAACTAAGGACTACAATGATGTCAACACAAATGGCTGACCTCGACCTCTGGAAAAACTAATAGTGAGCCTGCTCATGTGAAGTCACAGCAGCACAACACCAGTCATTTAATGTAACTACAGGTAAAATCATTTAATTAAGACACTGAAATATTTTAATATTTAAATGTATTTTTTTAAATGATTTGCATTGTTCAAAATTAACACAAATTATTACTAATGCTTTGTTTTCTATTGGTATGTCTCCTCGTTTACAGTTGGAGCAATGATGTGAACATGAGTTCCATCAGTGGCTCCAACAACTCCAGGAAAGCCCACAAAGCCTTGTTTTTGCAATATGGGTTGGTGGTCAGTTGGAAAGTCAATAAACTGCCATTTAGTAGTGGCCAAAAGTGATGTCCAGCCTAGGAAATGTGATATCTTCACCCTTAATTAAAAAAAAAAAAATGCAAGATTTTATAAGCATATTGCATAGTTGCTTAGAGTCAGTTGTTTTATTTGTAATAATAATGCAGTGAAACATGCCAAATTGTGCAGTCATAATTTTTGGCCATGCTCCCATACAAAGAAATTATGATCACATGCAAAAACAAGAAGACCAATGAAATGTAAATAACGTATGTTGTAGTCAGTGTGCTAATGTTGCCGATTTAGCGAGTTTATTCCTCACCCCTTTAGAGACTTTTTTTCAAAAGCCTGGCAACAAAATCAATTTCTTGGACAAACCTTATCTACATTCCGAGACTCTCCCATGACGTCATAAAGGCAAGTTCACTGATCTACAGTATATAAATAGATCTGTATCACTGAAGTCTCCCATCATTTAATCTCATTTGACTGAAGTCCCAAATTTTTGTTTACTTGGCTGTTGATGGCCTTTTCTCGCCAAGGTTTTCATAATTTCGAAACATATAAATGGTAAAATAGTTAAATCTTTTAACATCCTTTCATGATGCCTCACCCCTCTGAGTGAAGTGATGCTGTCTGTGATAAATCTCGTGATAAACAGCCTCAGTCGGTGTCTTGTGTAGTCCTGTGTACCAGTCAGAGAGAGCTGTGAGTGTAGACAGACAAACCTGCTGTCAGTTCCACAACACATGACTGATCACACACTGAATAAGACACAAGATGACAGTCTCTGGATCTCTCTTACCTCTCTTCATCACTCTGTTCTGCTGAATCAGTATAAGCAGTGGCACTAAGAGCAGTAAGAGCACAACTCCCAGAACAATCACAAGCACTGGGGGAGATGCTGATGTTGTTGTGGGAGGAGTAATGGACACTGACACATCTGTCATTAAAAACAGGCAGATACAAACATTAAAAATAATACATTTAAAAAGAAAATACAAAATATTATCAACTCTAAATGCTCAAATAAATATTATTCCTCAGTGTTTGTTGTGACCTGCACAGGTGAGTCCAGCGTGCTCTTTGCGGGAGCAGTCAGTGTGGTTATTCAGGGAGAGAGGACAGTCCCACAGGTGAATCTCATTCCCTCTGCACTCGACTTTGTTCATCCACACAAGACCTTCACCAGCACCAAAGACTGAATTCCCATCAGCCCTCAGTGCTGCTCCACAACCCAGCTGCCTGCAGACCACCTGAGCATCGCTGATGTCCCACTGGTCATCACAGACTGAGCCCCACACAGCGTTATGATACACCTCCAGCCTCCCAGAGCACCGGCCCTCCCCTCCACTCAGTCTGAGAGGAAGATGATCTAAAACACACACATTAACCAGTGACCAGCTTTCAGCACAACATTGACACAACACAACAATTAGACTTCTTGTTCTTCTTTGAATGGACATATTTCAGTAATATATTTGGAAAAAAATTATTAAGTTAACTACATTTTATATATATATATATATATATATATATATATATATATATATAAACTTACCTGAACACTGTTTCTGGTGAGGAGATGGTGAAATAAAACACGTCAGACGACTCCGAGGAGACTCCTGATTCTCGTCCTCTGAGATTAAAACATGAAGAGAACTGAACATTAGGATACAAGAGACATAACATCTTTCCGTGAAACATATCAGTGTGAAAACATCATTTAAGCCTCACAAATAATTTGATGCTCTTTCCATCAGCTAAGTTTAGCTTTTCTTAAACATTAGTTTACTCACGATGTATAAACATTGTGTTTAAAGAAACATGACTACTGAGACCATTTTACATCATTTAAATATCATCTCACTTGAGCAGTTGATTTTGGCCACTTCATTCTTATCACAGTCATTCTTTCCCCAGGGTGAAGATGGACACTGCCACAGATATGAATCATGTGGTCGACACTTCACTTTATCCAGCCAGTTACGAGCTGATTCTTCATCTGTTGTAGAAGCAGACAAAACACCAGATCTTCCACAGTTCAGCTCCTGACAGATCAGACTCACTGTGTCTCCTTCCATCTGGTTCCAGCACACATTACCCCAGGATCCATTGTAGAAAACCTCCACATTCCCTTTACAGCCCTCAGTTAACCTGATCTCTTTAAACTCTAGATGGAAAATTTTAAGAGTTTAGTTGGCATGTTATATTTTTGGTTTAGTTGTAAGATAGAATATGATTTGGTAATTATTGAGATGTAACCACGTGGGAAGAGAGCTCTGCCAGGAAAGTCTCAAAAACACACACACACACAAATCCGAATGGATTCGTAGTAAATGACGATTTGTACATTCAGACACTCGTACATTTTAAACATTCAAAGGTTTTTTGTGCACAGTTGTATATCTACGAATTGTGTTTTGCATTTGTTAAATGTATTTATGAATGTATAATTTTATTTTGCGCATGGTGAATTGCTTTTTGTGAATATATATTTTTTTTCACGCACGTGAATTTTTTTTGTGTGTGTACGTGAATTAGGTTTCATGCATGTGAAATTGTCTACGCATGTGTGAACCGTGTTTTTTGCGTGAATTATATTTGAGACTAATCTGCTTCCATATCTCGCGGTGTTTTCAACCTCTGTCGTCTCACTATGATGATATGAATACACGAATTTCATCCCCATCTGCTCTGAGAGTCACTTCTTTAGCATTTTACCGTTTAATCTGACAAAATTACCGTCATATCACATACACAACAGCTGCAAGTTCCTCACGGCAACCCGTCAAAATAAAAGTTTAGTTTCACATGAAGAAACTGTCAAAAATATATTACTATTTAGCAGTCTTAAGACTCAATATAATGCTACTACTACTAATAATAATAATAATAAATATTAATAAAACTTTATTTTTAAAGGAATAATCACATTTGTTTTAATTTTAATTTTAACAGTAAACCTCTGTTGTGCAGCACTTTGTTTTCCAAAAAATAAAAGGGTTTTTCATTTGATTATGATAAATTAAATTGTTTTATGCGTTCATCTGATTACTAGAAAAATTAAGAAGAACATTTTATATGGCCCTATTATTGTTTAAAAAAAGGACCCTATACAAAAAAAAGAAAAGGTTTAAAATACAGGACCGTTGCTCTTAATTTCTTTTTATAAATTCACCATTTTTTAAATGATGTTTACTGTTCATTTTTTAGATATATCAATAGCATTTGTATTAAAACTATATTCACTGAATGTAATAAAAAAAAAATCGAATCGAATTGAGAGCTTGTGAATCAAAATCGAATCAAATCAAGACATCTGAATCGTTACCCAGCCCTGGTAAATACACTGATTTAAGTCTCCAAGTTAATTGTAAACTGTATGTCTTTGATTCACTAAAAAGAACCGACTGATTATAGATTAGTTTGAGAATCACTGGTCACACTGTGTGTGGTTTGTGCTGATTCAGTAGTGTTATATTGAGGAGCGGATGAGTGAGTAGTTAAGAAAACTTTAAAAGTTTAATTAAAATTATTATTTACATTATTGTTTACCTGAGCAAACAACTCCAACATCGTCCTTGTGTATGCAGTCATGTTTTCCCCAGCCTGGAGAAGAGCAGCTCCACAGGGACGTCTCATTCCCCTCACACTCCACCTCATCCAGCCATATGGGTCCAGAACCAGGACCAAACCAGGCTGGTACCTGCTGGTTACTGAGGGCCACTCCACACTGCAGCTGTCTGCACACCACATGAGCATCTTTAATATCCCAGGAGTCATCACACACTGTCCCCCATGAGCCTCTGTGAAAAACCTCCAGCCTCCCTGCACAGTCTCCCCCAGAACCCACCAGCCTGATGGACCCCCGACCTGATATTCAGAGACAGAAAAACACATTATTGATTATGAACAACTGAAGAATCTGCTCAGATGTTGTTCTTCTCACCGATGCAGGTGACTGACAGCTGTTGTGTGGAGCTGCAGCTGTGAGTTTGTGGAGAGCTGCAGTTCCCCAGATGAGCTTCACTCCCAGAGCACTGGAAGCCCGTCACACACTCATGACTGTGTTCAGGACTGGATGAAGATGAGCCATAGAAGTTCAGCACAGAGCCACAGCCCAGCTGTCTGCAGACCACAGAGGATTCAGTGAGACTCCAGGAGTCCAGCAGAACTCTCCTCCAGACCTGATGGTTTAAAACTTCCACCTCCCCCTCACACTGTCTCTCTCCAGACAACCGCACCAGGCCATCATGAAGAGCCAGAGAGGAATCTGAGTGAAAGATCTGACATTTTACTAAAATAATGCAAATGTGTTAAATACCACAGAGGAACATTTATGTAATAAATATGCTTTATATCAATATTACATTAATTTCGAAACTTAAATGACACAATCATTAATCTTCAGTCTGAATTGTACGGGGAATACATACAGTATTTTGTATAAGATTAAGTTTTCCAGTAGCATAATGTCAGTAAATGTTACAGTACTATAGACTCACAAGAGCAGATGACTCCAACATCTCGACTATGAGAACATTCAGCTCGACTCCATGAAGAGATGAAACATTCTGAGAGTTTTGTTTCATTCCTGTCACAATCAAACACATCAGCCCTGATTTCAGCACTTCCCTCTCCAAACCAGTCTGATCCCACAACAGACACAGCAATCCCACAATTCAGCTGTCTACAGAGGACACTGGCAGCTCTCATATCCCAGCATGCATCACACACTGTGCCCCACTCATTGAGGAACTGAAGCTCCACTCTTCCAGAACAAGAGTCTGAACCGTTTGTCAGTCTGAGATCAGTGTAACCTGGAGAAAGAACACAGAGCTTACTGAGATTCTAAGTAAGAGAACAGAGATAATCTGAGTAATTCTCATGTTCTTAGTTCTGTTTAATACAGTCACTCAGAGCTTATAATGATGGTACTGATCAAACAATTACATTTTAGTAAAAAATTTTACAATTGGATTTGTTAAATAAATAGGTAAAACATTTTACCAGAACATATCAATCCAACATCATTTTCATGGGTGCATTTTATTTTATGTGAGTTTGATGATGGACAGCGTTGAATGTGTGATTCGTCTCCTCTGCACTGAATCTCTTGTGTCCACATCTGAGCGTCTCCTTTACCAAAAGCAGCTGCTCCCAGCACCTGTACAGGAGCCCCACATTTCATCTCTCTACACACAACCTCTGCATCCTGCTGGTCAAAGGCAGCGTCACACACTGAACCCCATCCACCTACAAGAAGCATCTCCACTCTCCCAGAGCACAGGTGAGATCCTTCCACAAGTCTTGACCTTCCGTAGTTTAAAGTTTCTAATTTTATTTACACAACAGAGAAGACCATCTCTCACTATGATTATGATACAGACATAAAACAAGAAGCAAGTACTTTAATTTTTTTAAAGGAGGAAAATGAGTAGTTTAGACAATAAAATATGCTAACTATCAATTAATTTTTTATGAATTTCTCTGAAAACAAATTACAATTACGTTAAACTGCATATCAGATGTTTATGGATGAAATCTGATCAGTGATGCATTAACAGGGTGATGTATGGAGCTGCTCACCTGAGCAGTTGACTCCAGCATCTTCTTGATGACCACAGTCATGAGAACCCCATCCATTTGATCTACAGTTCTTCAGTGTGGACTCTGATCCGCTACAGGCCACATAACTCATCCAGATTGGTCCTGATCCTGGTCCAAAACGAGCCCTACCCAGAGCCTCTACAGCTGCTTCTAATGGCATTTCTCTACACACCACTGCAGCATCAGTCATATCCCAGTCGTTATCACACACTGTTCCCCACTGACCATCATGATGAACCTCCACTCTACCACTGCAGGGACTGTTACCACCAACCAACCTAACAGTCTCAAAATCTGTACAAAGAAGAGAGAAAGAGATTTAACCACATTAGTAGTAGAAAAGCCTACAATCACCAGCAGAATAATGGCAAAGTTGCAAAAAATTAAATATAAAGTTAGTAAATTCAAACTGGACAGTTAAAGCTGGATAAGAGAATATTACAAATAATCATATTATCATTAAATTGGTTGACTGTAAAAGCTCAAATAATTCATACAATTTATTTCATAATTAAATTATCTAGTGTCACTAAATCTTGTTTTCCAAATATTGCACAGGCATATATTCACTTTCTAATTGTATGAGCCATCATAGAGTAACTGTCTATTTGTGTACTTACCAGATGTGGTTAGAGTGATTATAGTGGAGAGTAAAACGAGTGTCAGACATCCCTCCATCTTCTTCTGCTCATCACACCATCTGTTTGACTGTCAGCACAAGTTTCTCCTCTGCTCCCTCAAACACACTGAAGAAACTGGCTCCTCTCAGCCCCCTAAAGAGAGAGAGAGACTCACAGCTGCCAATGACACTCACTGTTACCTTATTAGACACAACAGAGGAAATCATCAAACACAATCAGTGACAAATCAGAGAGCAGTATTTTTATTTTTCTCCAAATATATTAGTAAAGTGTGAGCGCTGATGAGCGGGGACTCCTCCTCCAGCGTGAAGAGACACTTCACTGAGGACAGACTCGTGTCAGTCGTAAGTCAGTGTGGAGATAAAGTCACACTAAACTTAAAGCAGATTGATACAGAAACACTGCAGCTTATATTCAGCATCAGAACCTGACCCTGAACACAGCAGACACAAGCACTGATGTCTTACTGCTCACTTACTGAAACTTTATTTTAAAATAGTTGATTTGTGCTATAAATTTATAAATTAGAATAAATTGAGCAGTTTAAATTTATTTTTTGAAGTTTTTTTTAAGTAATATTTGTTGGTTTTATTTCATCATTATGATGTTATAATTATGATGTTATTATAAAGTGTGTTATTATATTTTTGTTTGTATTTTATTGGTTGTGTTGAAGTGCAGAAGGCTTCAGTGTAACCTGGAGAAAGAACACAGAGTTTACTGAGATTGTGGGGTAAGAGAACAGAGATAATCTGAGAGTAATTCCCTATGTTCTTAGTTCTGTTTAATATGTCACTCAGAGCTTATAATGATGAAAATTGATCGTTAACAATTACATTTTAGTAAATGTAACAATTGATTTGTTAAATAGTAAAAAGATTTTACTCAGAACATATCAGTCCGACATCATTTTCATGGGTGCAGTTTATTTTATGTGAGCTTTACTACGAACAGTGTCGAATGTGTGATCTGCCCCTTACACTGAATCTCTTAGGTCCACATCTGAGCGTGTTCCTTTCCCTAAAAGCAGCTGCCTCCCAGCACCTGTACAGTGAGCCCCACAGTCGCATGCTCATCTTACACACAACCTCTTGCATGGCCTGCTGGTTTCTAAAATTTTGGCCCAGTCGTTTCACGACTACTGAACCCCTGGCATCTTCTGCCTACGTAGATTTCCACTCTTCCAGCCAGCACTGCTGTAAACCCATCAACAAGGTTCGATGTTCTTTAGCTATGAGTACTTTGTAGTTATACTAACATAGCTAATTAATTAAACATCTCTACTCACTGGAAGCCCTAGAATGCAAACTGTTGATTAAAATTTGCTGATCATTTGTGTTATTACATATATTTCATTATTGTAAATATATTTTTCTGCCAATTTTATCTTCTATACATTAAATTTCTTATCAATTCCTTAGTAAAGTAAATAATCTACTGTCAAATCATTCACTGGTCTGAATAATATAAAAGACATTGAACTATTCTAAGGCGTGCCCACTGTTCTGCTTCCAGTCATAGGTTTATAATATAAGAAATATGCGGTATGAGGTATGAATACTATTATTCTGTAACAAACAATTAAAGATTGTGTACTGATTAATATAAGATGACATTGAGCAGTTTCCACACAGAATAAAGAAGTGTATTTGTTTCGTCTTTCAGTGCAGACTATTCTAGAATAGAGATGTGATGAAATACCATCTCGGAGTGTTCTGGAGCCAAGCCAGCCTTGTGACCTGATACAGAATGATCACATGCTACTTGCATGCATCATTGTTTACAGTAAGGTACATTTAACGTGTGCTCTGTCTGCAACGCTGGCAGTTTATCAGCTGCATGTCTCCTGTATGCCACTACAACCTACAAGAGCCATTGAAATTGGTCCTGATCCTTGTCTCCAAGGAGCATTAAGTGCTTCAGACTTTTACCAGCTCGTCCCATCAGCCCCAGCCTTCTGTCTTACACACCACTGCAGCCCATCAGTAATATCTAGTCCCGATAGACACACTGAATCATCCCCACTATACCATCATGAAGCATACCTCTCCACTTGTTGTTTGTTCAAACTGTTCTTCTGTTTGACCATGAAACAGCCTTACATCTTATTGACCCATTTCACCAACTCACACTCACAATTTTGCTCGTATCATCTATGGATGAGAGCGGAATTTTAATTGATGGGTAGAACTATACCAAACATAGTAAAAAGATATTAAAGTGCCCTCTATTCCAGATGTAAGTGATCTGAGCTAATTTTCATTAGTATAGATTACTCATTTGTCACCCGAGATGTAAATTAAACGCAGAAGGTGTATATTTGTTTACTCATCAATTATAAACACAAGATATTATAGTCAGCATCAGCACGACGTTCTCATACATTGGTTTCATCATTGTCGCCTCGACACACATATTATCTTGTTTCATCAGCATCCGAACTGCAGTTTATCCCTGTCTGCCTCTCCTTCAAATGCACTAATGTGTCTAAGTCTAAACTGGTCTCCTGTTCAGACCCCCTAAAGAGATGAGCAGAGAGAGATTGAGAGAGATCCACAGCCAGCTAGTGTTTCACACTGTCACGTTACTATAGATCACAACAGAGGAAATTTGTCATCAAATTGCATCCACTCTAGTGACAACTCAGAAATGCCCTAGCCTATTTTTATTTTCTCCTATATATATATCAGTAAAGGTGAGCTGCATGAGCGACTCCTCACTCGCCAGCTTGTGATGAGAGACTCTTCACTGAGGTGACAGATCTAGACTCGTTTTTAAGTCATGTGTCAGTGTGGATGATGTAAAGTCTTACACTATACTTGTAAATGCAGATAGGTGAATTACAGAAACATATTCCCAGCTTATATTCAGCATACAAAACCTGATACAGTTCATGAACCCAGTCAGATCGACATAGCTACTGATGACTTGATGATTGAGTCGTCTATGGTACTGAAACTTCTTTATTTCTGACTAGTTGAGTTCTGCTGTAAATTTATAAATAAGTAAGTAAATTGGTAGCAGTTGTTAAAGTTATCTTTTAGAAACAAATAGTGGCAAGATATTATGTGGATTTTACTTTCACCATTACTGATGTTCTAACTCAATGAGCACAAATTAAATTTAAGCTATGTTAACACATTATCCGCTGAATCTGCGACTGCTTTGTGTTCAATAGTCATGAAGGATATCGTGCAGACATTGAAGCTTCTTAGTAATTAAATCATTTGCGTTTCGGTCGTCTATATAGATATTAATTGATCCATGCATATCAATCTGAAGACAGTTGTATGACTTTTTTGGTATAATGTTTGTAATCTATCCAGCATGATGGCAGCTTCAATGAGCTCTTTATTGTAAACAGGAGAAGACAAGAGTTCTGGTCCTTGTGTCATCACATTGTAGTCAGCTTCTAACTTTTTCCAGAGACAGAGTTTTTCACTTTTTCTCCAAGAGCTATTAACAAGATAAGATCTCATGTATTTGACAAACACTAGCTACATGCTATCAGCAATACACATTATACATGAATTTAACAATTTAACGCTACAGCTCATGTATACAGATGCACATTCATATAAAAATATTAAAGCAAGCATAAACTAGCCCAGTGCTAAACTATGTATTCTAACATAGAGAAATCGTATTGTATCAATATAATGCTCCATTTCCTTCCTAACAATAAAAAAAAGCAGCCGCCTTCTGTTATGCAAGAGGGATACTTACATACGAGCAATTCAAGCGAGAAAGATACCTGCATGCTCCTATGTTAAGGATCTGCGCTCTTAGTCATGTGGAAAGCTGTAATGTTGTGCTGCACTGCTTTGAAGGACTCGTTGCCCGACATTGCATGTGTAAGGACAAAGTTTTACCTGCACCAAACGAGAATGATTAAACTAGAATCATAAATTTAGCTAGGCAGGCACTTGGTCCGTATAACGAATCTGGCCCCACATGATATAATCTGCAAAGTAGCTCTTTCCTCCTCCTGTAGTATTTGTAAGGATGACCTATGTGCCGTAGAGGTGGACAACAGCGCAGTATCTCACTACTGGTTTTCTGAGCTGCCATGGAGATAACTATGATCTGCTGAATATATCGTGGTGTCAGATGTGTTAAACGAACGTCAGCTTAAGTCTCACGTTGGATAAACGTATTATGTAAAGGTGTATTCATAACCTGGTATTAGATCAGTCGGCCACATGATGTATCGTTTAATCCTGTTCAAAGTGGTTACAGGTTGCTGTAATAAAATATTGAACTTGTCTAAACACTTATACGCAGCCTTCATAAATGATGCATATAAAGGGTCCAATTTGCTCAGTCATTGAGACAAGACCAATCATAAATTGGTGCTCATGTTTGATTTATCTGTTTTCTGAGTCTTAAATACACCGTTTTATCACAGTATTGTATAAACTGCTTAATAATGCATAATTCCATATAGTTATGTATTTTATATGAGTAACTTCAGACTATTCATTTTAGAGTCAAGCATTCATGCACACCCAGTTACAATCTCTATATGCTTGTTTATTCATTGTACTAGCGATGCCTTGAGGCTGTGTAAATCACTCTGAGTGGTCGTTTGTGTCACATGCTTTAGGACAGTCTTGTAACATATATCACTGTGCCGTTGCTGCTTTATAATGTGTAAGGCATTATAATTTGATTTCTAGCGGTTACTTTGTGTAATCCGCTGGTATTTTGAAATACACAATTAAATGGTTTTTTTGTGACGGATAAATTCGGGCTATTTTTATTCATATTATACAGGTCAAAAGTAATACAAATTACTACAAGGGCTTAAAGGTTTTAACCACTGTTAGTAATAAATCATGTATAGCCATAGGATGGGGGTTGGGGGGAAAGCGCTTACATTGTAGATATAAATAACCTGAAGTTTTAAAATATCAATATACATGTTATTTCTCACATTTTGTGTTAGATTGGTTGATGTCGAGGCGGGGATGATCATCTTGAGACAATTGCCCACTTCTTTTTGTTTGCTCCTCCTCCACATCATCAATAATCTAGCTTTGTTAAATACAGCAATAATACGTTATTATGCAGAAGTCAAATGTTGTTTATTGTTATGAATATTTTTAAAATTGTCTGTAACTGGCGAATAATATTAGAATAAGTCTTAAATATATGAACATATTCAACTATAATGAGAACAAAAGGAGTTAATGATATAACTTTATGAAGCAGAGTGGTTTTCCATTTTTTTTTTTTTTTTTTTTTTGTTTTTTTTTTTTTTTTTTTTTTTTTTTTTTTTTTTTTTTTTTTTTTTTTTTTTTTTTTTTTTTTTTTTTTTTTTTTTTTTTTTTGTTTTTTTTTTTTTTTTTTTTTTTTTTTTTTTTTTTGTTTTCTTTTTTGTTTTGTTTTTTTTTTTTTGTTTTGGTTTTTTTTGTTTTTTGTTTTATTTTTTTTTTTTCTCTCGTGTGATTTCACAAGACATGACACAGAAACCCTGTCCTGATCCGTTATACAACATTTTCTTCATTCATTTGATAGGATCCTTTATTTCCCTCTTTTCCTCCTTAAGCCTGACTTGTTTGTACACCGCCGGAACCATGTTGCTGGCTTAGTCCACATCATGACATCGGGCTGGTTTTTATATATACAGCGAGTTTTTACCTTGTCCGTTGAGTTGATAAATGGAAATTAAACTAGATAACTATATATATACTATATATATAATATACATAGATATATAATGAGTATATTATAAGTATATATAATATATATATATAGCGGGTATATCACATCTCCACATGAAAAATCAAAAAATCATCATGCCTCCTGACGTCTCTCTCTGGATTGCCAATGAGATTAAAACAAGTCATATCAGCTCATATGTACTTCAACTCAGGTGAAGCCGCACTATTCCCTTAAGTCCCTTTGATTATATATAGAACACTTGTCTGAGGCCAATTTGAGCCATGCACTAAAAGTGTTGCACGCACTGCTACACTCCCCACATAACAAATGCTAGACAAGATCTCGTGCCTACACAGTCCAGACGTGCCTAAGCTAGAGGTTTGTCTGAAAATCTTCACTGGTTGCAGGATTTGTTTAAAAGGTTGCTGCTCTTTGTCAGGTGAACCTGGTAATACTCATGTTGAGACGTTCGCTGCTTTTTGTAAGAATGGCAAACCGACGACAGAAACAGCTGCCGCAGTTTTTGCAAAATCCTAGTTTGTTCTGATTATGTGTCGATCCGAGACTGATAATTGTTACTGTTATCTGTTTTGATAATTCTCGCGTTCATGTGGACAGCCCCTGCTTGTGGTTGCATGTGCCCTTGTCTTGTCTGTCGCTGTCTGCTGTGCTATTTATGTCTGTCTACCTAGATAGACCGAATCATTTGCTGCCATAGACACCCATCTGACCACACCCATCTGCGTTGTATTGCTTCAATAGCTAACTCATTGGTCCCTTTTGGTCCTCCAGTTGCTATGTCACCTGTATTTGTTCAGCCGACAGCTATTAAAGGTGTTGATGTATTGTGGTGAAATTTGATGTTGTCTGTCAGTGTTGCGTGCGTCTCATTCGCCTTCCATGTCTTATTTTAGCTGTTATTGAAAGAATCAGTACTCGTTTTGCTGCTTGATATGGTTGTAACACTGTGTGGGTTTCTTACCTTCTTATATTAATATGTATTATCTTAATTATGAACACATTGGCTTTGCAAGTGCCCATAAAATTTGTACCATTTACTGCCACATTGTCTTGTTTTATCGTTATTTTCCTACCAACCCGAACTAGTGACCCAGAAGAATCTCACACATTCACAGAAAAACGACTTATTTCTGTGTTTAAGAATAAGGTGGATTTAATGCGGCCCTTGTGTTTCCCTTGTGCTTTTGAATCTTAGCTGTCTTGCAATGTCTATCTGCGTGCTTGCATTTTGCCTGCTGTTTCATCTATCCGTTTTGTAGTTACTTTCTATTTTAAACTCCTGCAGTTGTAGATACTGATCTCAGACAGCCTTTCTTCAGCAAACTTATGCATTTGTTTTTTTTTTTCTTCATATAGCTCATTGCTGTCTAAGATATGTGAAAGGGGGATTTATAAAAAAATGCTTAGTTCTTAGTGCATCTCACCTGTTACCGCTTGCTTTGAGCCCTATTCGACGGTGATCCTTTTATAAATGAGCGCATCATAACAATGTATTGGGGTGTCACTGACACGGTGTCAAATATGTGAGTTGTCAATTTAACTGTGTAATTACGCGTTCCAATGCATAACCATTAAAATTCTGATTAATCTTTGGCTTTTTAGAGTTAATTAATAATTTATCTAGTTCTGTATGCATCATTTGTATTGGTAATAATGTCATATGATATTTTTGTTTATATAAAATGATTTAATAGCTAAAACAAATCTTTTTTGATATCAGAGTTGCCCTGTTCCGCACGACTATCTCATTCTATTGAACATTATTCGCATAGCCGACCGATGTACCAAGTGTGTGTTCCTACAAATTCTACACATTCATCTCAGACACACATCATTCTATACAGGTCGCAGAGAAGTCAAATTTGTATGATCTCATATCTTTAATATATGACTCGTAATATGTTTCATCTTAATAAGTATATATTAAATGCTGTGTTTGTATGATATACACTGTGAGTGATCACCTGTCCCTACGATCTAGTTTCAGTCTCATCTAGATGACAGACTATACATCATTATGGGTAGTTCCTTCGCGTGATCGTGGGATTATTCCTTCAACATTCTATCTCTAGCATCTAACTCATCCAGCGTAAATGTTGAGGATACATAAAGCACACAAATATTGTTTGATGCGGTGTGCTGCAGTAATCATTGATATATCTGAAATATTTATTTATACTGTTGTCGATTTCTGGTAATGAATGCATGTTGAGTCAATTTAATAGATGTGTATCTTCTAGACTCCTTTTTAGGCCACTTTGCCATGCGTGACATCGTATCATTAATATGCAGTATTGCAGTAGTTTGCTAAAAACACTCGCTTGCCTATTAATATAGCTACATGAGAAGTCATGCATTTTTCGCATAGTAGTATGATGTCACAGGAAACTATAATATTATGAAATTACTATTTACAATTATTCATTATAAAAGTCTGTTTTTTCTTTTGTAAAATGTGGAATGATTATGTGCTTCAGCTCTCGCAAAATTGAGAGAAGATCATTCAGCATCTTAATACGCAGAATGCAGTTCTTCAGAGATAATGACTCCCCTGTATTAGAAGAAAAGCAGAACAGTCAGGAAACATGTTCCATCATTACAAACAGAATGAATCCTCATTTCGTTCTTGATTCATAAAACTTTGTGTTAGTTATTTTCACCACACAAACACCCTCCAAACCTGACCAACACAACAAATATTACTTCCATTACTTAAACACACTGATACTTTATTATTCTAAAGCATGCAAGAAATAAATCCCATGGTAAGTGCTTTTAGGCCTAGCAAACATATGAACCCATTTCTTACTGCCTTCCAGAATATACACAGGAAGAGACAAACACACACACACACTCTGTATCTACTGTACATGTACAAACATATAAGTCCCCTGCTTATGACCCTCTTCTTAAAAATACAAATACAGGAAGAGACACAAACTGGCACACACACACACACACACACACACACACACACACACACACACACACACTCTCTCTCACACATCGCCACAAGACACACACATGCACCTGCAGCTCTGTGGTTTTCTGTCAGGAATTCCTGTGGTTTGAAGCAGGAGGTTTAACAGGACTAATAATAGATGAACATCAACCGGGTCTGGTATTAATTAATGGTATTAAATGAGACTGATGGCTCATGTCTCACCCCCTCTGAGTGAAGTGATTGTGTCTGTGCTGAATCTCCTCATAAACGCCATCAGACATCGTCCTGTGTCTCCTCTTAGAGAGAGTGTGAGTGTAGAAAGCCAAACCTGCGTCAGTTCACACACATGACTGACAAACACTGAATAAGACACAATATGACTAGCTCTGGTTCTCTACCTACCTCTCCTAATCACTCTGTTCTGCTGAATCCGTATAAGCAGTGGCCCTAAACAAGCAGTAGGCACAACTCCCAGAACAATCACAAGCACTGGGGGAGGCGTGCTGGGGAGTTTGGGAGGAGCGACTGATCAGTTGAGGCGCACTGCAGGGAGAACTGGAGGAGAAGGCTGATAATGTTGTGGTGAGCAATGGGGACCAAGGACAAACTGAAACATCTGGCCAAATCTATGAAAGCACATTTTAAAATTATGAAATAAGCCTTGAATCCGAAACAAAAATTATTCGACTTCTACAAATGAGCAAATTAATATTAATCCTCAGTGTTTTGCTGCTGTACCTTCACAGGTGAGTCCAGCGTGCTCTTTGCGGGAGCAGTCAGTGTAGTTTATTCAGGGATAGAGGAACAGTCCCACAGGGAATCTCAGGCCCCTGCACTCTACTCTGTTCATCCACACAACATCTTCACCAGCACCAAAGGTTGAATTCCCATCAGCCCTCAGTGCTGGCTCCACAACCCAGTGGGCCTGCAGACCACCGGAGCATCGCTGATGTCCCACTTGATCATCACAGAACTGAGCCCCACACAGCGTTTAAGGGGGGTGATCACCTCCAGCCCTCCCAGAGTCACCGGCCATAGCCCCTCCACGCAGTCTGACGAGGGAACATACCCTAAAACACACACATCAACCACTGGGGACCAGCTTCAGCACCAACATTTACAACATACCTTACAAAACATTTTATAACTATATCGACGTTTGTAATAACCTGAGAATGTGAATTCAGTGTTCAGTTGCACAGATTATTAATAATTCAGGAAACCTGTGAATAAAAAATACCTCCTTTTTAACCAACCTTTACTTGAACACCGTCTCTGGTATGGGGATGGTGGAGGTGGAACATGTCAAATGACTCTGAGGACGACTCACGAGTCTGAAACCGCTGAGATTAAAACATGATAAAAATTTCACCACTGAATAGAAAAGTTATAAAAAGGACAAAAATCATATTGAAACAAACATGACTACTTCAAATAATAAGTTATCTTAAGTAAAATATCATCTTACCCGAGCAGGTGATTTTGGCCACTTCGTTATCACAGACATTCTGTCCCCAGGCTGAAGAAGGACACTGCCATAAAGTGGCAGTCATGTCGCCGACAATAAGTTTATCATAGCCAATTATGAGACTTTCAATCCCTCTGAGTAAACTGGGTTCACTGCCAGATCTTCCACAGTTCAGGCTTCTTGACAGATCAGACTCACTGTGTCCTCTGTCCATATGGTACTGTAACAAACATTCAGCCCCAGGATCCATTGTAGAAAAACCTCCACATTCCCTTCACAGCCCTCAGTTAACCTGATTCTCTTTAAACTGCTAGATGGAAAAGGATGAGAATCACACGCTCGCCATAACTTCCATCTGTTAATTAGGGATGAGAATCATAATAAAGAATTTAACGAATTTCTGATTCTAATTTGTCTCTTAAAATTATGCTTTCTTAACAGTTTCATAAATAATAATTATTTTTGTGCTTTTAAGAAATAAATATTTGGAAAAAAGTAAAGAAAATATATAACATCTTATTGCTAAATTATGAGGTAATATAAATAACAATACATTTAAAACAATTCTTGCAAAAGATGTGCAAACTCTACAATGAATTCTCACAGTCAGAGGCAGAGGAGGCATACTGTTAATGCAATGCAATAATGCAATAATTGGCCATATATAACTATATATATGTATGTATGGTTATATATATATATATATATATATATATATATATCTATATATATATATATATTTATTTACCCACACACACAAAAAACAACTATATATAGTTAGAACCAAAAATATATATCTTCAGCTACACTCATAGTCATATGAATATACGTCATGAACTACATTAGGTTAAGGATCAAAAGATAGTTGTTAAGCTGTGTATGGGGTTCACTTAAAAGACACAAAATCATTAGGGTCATTTTTGGGAACCAGACTATATGGTCATGCTGTGTTTCGTGCAGTCGATACAGTAGTGTTGGTACAAGTAGTTTAAGGAAACTCGACTATTTTAGGATGATACTCGTCTACAGTCGTGGCCAAAAGTTTTGAGAACTTATCTATAAATATTAGTTTTCAAAAAGTTGTGCCGACCTAAATGCTTTAGTAGCTCTTTGTTTTCAGTTGTTTCTGTGAGATACTGAAAATATAATTACAAGCACTGCATACGTTTCAAAGGATTTTATTAGACAATTACATGACATTTATGCAAAGAGTCAGTATGGCCAGTGATGGCCCCTTCTTTTTCAGGACCTCTTGCAATTCGATTCCGGGGAATGATCTCAATCAACTTCTGGGCCAAATCCTGACTGATAGCACCCCATTCTTTTAATAATAATTTATTGAGAGTTTGTCAGAATTAGTGGGGTGGTTTTTGTTTGTTTGGCACCCGCTCTTGAGAGGATGACCACAAGTTCTCAATGCGGATTAAGAGTGGGGAGGTTACACGGCCATGGACACCAAATTTCAACATCTGGTCCCCGAGCCACTTAGTTATCACTTTTGCCTTATGGCACGGTGCCTCCATAGTGACTGGAGCAAAGCCAGTGTCTTCACCAAAATGTTGTTCTTTATTTTTTTTTTTTTTTTGTCTGGGTTGTTGAAGAAGTTGTTGGTGTTTGGGGGTTGTTTTGGTCAACAGTCTTTATTCCATGGTGTGTGTTTTTGGGCCCAGAATTGTGACTGAGCCCCACTCCTTGTGATGAGAAGCAACCCTAACACACGCCTCCCATGAATTGGTTTTGTCAGGCATGTTTACTGGTTGGCTATGACACAGAGACTGATGGGGTAGCCCGCTCACAGTTTCTTCTCGTTGCGGACAAGCCTTTTTCCAGATGCAACCAATACAATCGGAAAGGGGCCCTTCATCGCGAGAATATGCCTTTGCCCCAGGCCTCAGCAGTCCATTCACGTTATACTTTCTGCAAGAAGGGATCAATCTGTCGCTGATGTTTTGTGTTTGTGCAGGAGAAGTGGCTTCTTTGCTGCCCTTCTTGACACAACAGGCCATCATTCCATAAAGTCTTTCGCCCTCACTGTGTGCGTGCAGATGCGCTCACACCTGCCTGCTGCCTGTCCTGAGCCAGCTCTGAACTGGTGGCACGCAACGATCCAGCAGTCCTGAATCTCTTTAGGAGGGTGGGGGGGTGGGGGGGACGATCCTGGCGCTTTGTGGAAGCTGTCTGGGACGCCCCCTGAAGCTTCTTTACAAGAATTGAACATTCTTTCCTTGAAGTTCTTTGATGAACCTCTAAATTGTTGATTTAGGTGCTAAATCTTAGTAGCCCACAAATATCCTTGCCTGTGAAGCCAGTTTTATGCAAAACGCAATGATGGCTGCCCAAGCGTTTCTTTGCAGGTCACCATGGTTAACCAATGGTAATGTAATAAGAACCATGATTTCAAGCATCACCCTCCTCTTTTAACATGTCAAGTATGCCATTCAAACCCAATCAAGCCTGACATAATGATCTCCAGCCTTGTTGCTCCGTTGCTGGAAGAAAATCATTATGTCAGGTGCTTGAGAACGTTAGATTTGCATTTAGGATATGGGCATGACTTGACATGTTAAAAGGATGGTTTGATTTGTCTTGAACTCCTTTTTGTTCTTTCCATTGTTCACCCTACTCATTGTTTATTCACAAGCACAACACCGTTGTCAAGCCTATTTTTGCATTTGCCGTGTAATATATAAAATGGTCCTTCATTCAGGCATAGTGATAATGTTGGCTACTAAGATTGCACCTAAATCAACATATTTTATTCGGTTCATCCAGCCCTTCCCGGGGACACCGTAGGGTTTGCCCTTTTGTGTTCCCACGAAGGCTTCGTTTGGTCCCATGTGTACAGTCCAGCGGAACGCAGTGATCGTTCTCCTAAAGAGGATTCAGATTGAGGGATCGGTAGTGTGCACCAGTGCAGAGCTGTGTCTCTAGGAATGGCAGCAAGCAGGCAGGTGTTTGATTTTTTATTATTCAATCCATGTGCAGTGCACATTGTTCTCGTTTTTTCTTTTGCGTGCGCGACTAGTCTGTATCGCACAGTGAGCGTAAGAAAGACTTTTGGAAGTAGCCTTGGTGTGGTCAAGAAGGGCAGCACAGAAGCCACTGTCTCTCCACAAAACATGCAGTGAGTCTACCATGTCACTCTCTTGACTCCTTTCGTTTAGTTGAAGCATGACGAGTATGCTCGAGTATTGCAGGAGGTGCTCTTAGCAGGGTCTTGTCTGTTTTGTACATGATCTATCGCACACTTTTCCAATGAAAGCACACGTTGGCTAAAGTGTCCTCCTTGTCTTGTTTATAGATTTATCAGTTTGTACCGTCTAACACACTGGCAGCAAAATAAGCGTATCTCTCACGACACCCTTTTGCCATCTTAATTATCTGATACACTCTTAATCTACCAATTGCTGTGCGTTACCGGTTACTTTATGCAACATCGTGTTTGTTTTTCGTCTGTTGGTATATTATAACCCTTAAGCACAGCATTTTTATGTTTCACATAATTTCGCCCAATCATTATGTACTTCTCACAAAACTTCCTCTGCGCCACTGACTGATCTGTTGTTACCAATGCCAGCTCTTCTATATATACATAATATCCATGCATATATATATATCATATATATATACTCATATATTTTATTTATTATACTATATAATGTTATATATATATGTTACATTTCACAGTTTCTACATGTTATAGATTATTTAACCCCCCTTGAAACCTTGGAATGTAAACCGGTTCCTCAGTTTCCAGACCTACTGTTAACATGGATCAGAACATGGATTTTATCACAAAGCGACATAGGTTATTATTTTAATTTAATTCCATATTTTTCATAACTAATTAAATACTGGTTTGACTTTTCCTGCGCACTACGAATCCTACATCCTCCTTGTTGTTGACAAGTCATGTTGTCCCAGCCTGGAGAAGAGAAGGCCAACCAGGGACGTCTAATTCCCCTCACACTCCACTCATAAGCATATGGGACCAGAACATTAGGACCAAACAGCGCTGGTACTGCTGGTTACTGAGAGGCCACTCCACACTGCAGCTGTCCTGCACACCACATGAGCATCTTTAATATCCAGGAATCATCACACAACTGTCCCCCCTGAGCGGCTGTGAAAACTTCCCCCCTCCAGGCCCGGCCCCCCCTGGGATATTCATATGACTATGGAAACAGTGTAGCTGAAGATAAGATATACAAGAAAGACTCTGAAATTTGGAATAATATTAAGAAGCAAGATAATTTGCTGAAGTATAAAGGCAATGCCTCCATGATAAAGATATATAGATTAAGCTTATAGTTATTTTGCGTTATAACATATATATGTTTTTTTGGTAGTATGCTGTGTGTTGTTTGTACCCCAATGTCTGTTGGTGTAAATAAATATATCACTATAGATATATCATTATATATATTAGATATTATATAAAGATTATAATATACATCATACATACCTTATTATAGTTAAGTGGACAATTTATTATTGCAGTGCGATTAACAGTATGCCTCACTCTGCCTCTCTGACTTCTGGTGAGAATTCATTGTTAGAGTTTGCACATCTTTTGTTGCCAAGAATTTTGGTTTAAGAATGTTTGTTTTTTTTAAATGAATGTATTGTATTTATAATTCCTCCATTATAATGTAGCAATAAGATATGTATATATTTTCTTTACTTTTTCCCAAATATTTACTTTCTTTTTAAAAGCACAAAAAAAAAAACAAAAAAAATAATTATTATTTTATGAAAACTGGTAAGAAAGAAGGAGGGGAAGGGAAAAAGCATAATTTTTAAGATGAGACGGAAAATCTAGACGATCAGATTGTTTATAATGCTTTTATATATGATCTCACCCTAATTCAACAGATTTAATGTATGCTGAAGAGGTTTTTGATTCTCACTCCGTTTCCATCTAGAGTTTTTTTAACAGAAGCGATAGCATTCGGATGAGATAGCAGCACCTGTAGAACGAAAGATGAGTACAGAGAGAAGGATGTAGAGTGAGCGAGGATCAGGTTTTTTAACTGCAGGGCGCCCCCGCCCATTTATATGTTTTTGCAAGCGGAATTTACGTCTCCTGTGCGACTCTTCTTCGCCCCGTGATGTGGAGGGGTTTCTACACTTTACATGATCCGATCCCTGGCGGGGTCTTTTTAATGTTGTTGTACACAAGCTTCATGGACAGTAGACAACACAGTGGAAGTTAACGTTCTGCAATCTGTTCAGAGCTGAATCGCTGAAGACTGGGAGTGCTGGAACTCCCAGTTTCAGTAGGGGGGAGTGAACGTCTCATTTAATTGGCTTGAAAAGAAATACAACTTACATTGGTCTGGTCCTGCGACATTCATGAATCCAACACCTTTTCCTCTTTTTATCGGCCCAGTGTCCTTCTTCAGCCTGGGACTGGAGGACAGAATGTCTGCTGATATAACGAAGTCGGTCCAAAAATCACCTGCAGCTCAGGGGTTATTCGGTCAAGATGATACTGTTTACTTTAAGATAAATTATATTTGAATGTGCCCAGTCACATGTTGTTTAGTTCGTATATGCATTTTTTTGTCCTTTTTATAACTCCTTTCTCATCTTTCGCAGTGGTGAATTTTTATGGTTGTTTTTTAATCCCCTCACCGAAGACGGTGTCATCATTGCCACTCGATGATGATATCCTCTAGAAACCCCAGCTCATATCTGACACTTGTCGCCACCCTCAACATTCAACCTACCAGAGCACGCATTCCCTGCGCTGTTGATGTTTTTCCAAGTAAGTTGGTTTTTTAAAAGGCATGTTATTTTTTTATTCGTACTAGTTTTCTCTGATTCAATGTTAGAGGGTATACTGCTATGCAAGTAACTGAAACACACTGATGATTTCACATTCTCACGTCGCATTTTCGACAATCTTTCATTATCATAGTTTAAATTATAGTAAATCTGTTTTTGTATAGAAACGGTACTGTATTTATCTGTAATTAATCTGCTTCAACTTAGTGTGCTGAAGCACCATTAGGCCCCTTGCTCAGTTTGAAAGAATCTGCGATTAAATAAACCATCTTGTATTTCGTTATCGGACCTGCCACCCGTGAAGTCCTTCGCTGTCCCTGGTTTTTTTCTCTAGGTCATGATTTTCACGTCAGACTGCGCTGTCGTCCGATCTGAGCGCATAACGGCCGTTATCGAAGCTAGTCTGAGCCGCTCCTGTCACTTCAGCGGACCGCCCACGCAGTTGCTCCTATTGGGTGTATGACGCTGGGATTTCCCCCGCAGAGATGTCTTCACCATGGGTGTCAGAATACCCTATTTAACGTCTCGTGCTGTGCGCCGCGTTCGTGCCGTGGGAGACGACTCACACGTCTCGGTGAAGTTTCTGTTTTTGGTGATGATCAAAGTGCGTAGGACAATTCTACGGCGTGTCATTGCTTTGTATTTTTGCCTCCAGTAGCTCAAGGTCCTACGCTCCGGCGCAAGTTCTTTTGGGGTTGGTCCTTGTGGTTTTTTGTAATCTGACTAGCGAGCCCAGCTCGAGGGACTGATGCACTTTTGCCCGGTCGTATTATTCATGACCTTTCGATGTATAGTGCTCGTGTTGTAGGCTTTTTTTCTTTGAAGATTGCAAGAACTGCGTGTTAACGTTTGGGTCTTTCCGGCTTTTTTTTGACTGTTGTCGCGAAATGCGTTCCTGGCGCCTTCTTTCCTTTGTCGCTATGATGAGATTGTAACAACGTAGCGTGGAATCCGCAATAGTTTTGTATCGTATATGCGAGTATGATGGGGAATCGAGATTATTTCACCTGTTGAGTGGACTAACGATTTTTTGAGCTGCGCGAGTCCACTCCCATCTTTTTTTCCCCACCTGAATTATTTTCAAATACACTCTGACTGCATCTCGGCCGTCAATGCATGAGCGCACGGCTGTGGATCACCCTGGGTACATTCCACGTCAGAATCATTGTATTTGTCTTTGGCGTATTAGCACAAGCTGAAAACGCACTCGAGGTTTTATTTGTTCATTCTCATAGTTAATGTGACCTCAATTTTTTTCATCCCCCTAACCATATACTTAGCATTTGATGTACACGATCTAGGTACTAATTGTTGATGTTGTTTATATTCATAGAGACGCCCTATGACTGATAAGTTTTTATATGTGTTTTTCTATTTAGACTAGTTTGTCCCAGATTTTTGTTTTTTCAGGTTGTTTGTGTTGTCCGATATGTTTTAGGCTGGTTTTACTGTAGCCCAATATGCAAATCATTATTCCAGCTTTTCTCATGCCAGCAGTATTCTTCCGACCTTGCCACGAAATTAATCTTCGAATAGTGATTGAACATTCCAGATTCAGCTCCACGTAAATTCAGAACAGGATAGGATGGAACATTCTTGAGAGATGTTGTGTAAGTGTCGTTTCACTTCCAGTTTTCTTTTTACACAATCATGTAAACATCACATCATGTCTGATTTCACCATTCCTTCTTTCCAAACAGTTCTGGGGATAATCCCAACAACAGAGCCAGCACCGGCAGAGCAATCCCACATTCTGCTGGTCTACAGGGACTATTTTGCTTGGGTCAGCTCTATGATCCCAAAGCATAGAATCACTTACACTGGTTGCCCCACTCCATTGGATGGAACTGCAGCTGTCTACTCATTCACAGGAGAAAATTAAGGAAGTCTGACAAACCATTTCAGAATTTTGCTGAAAGAAACAGTGTAACTCGGGTACGAACACATACGATGACACAGTCAACTCTTATGTTAACGAGTGGGCGTTTGTAGTGAAAAACTACAGTCAAGAAACGCGGCTCAACACTATCAGTCGACCCTCCTCAACAAAACGAATCCAGCTTAGAGCCCTGTGCA